>NC_064920.1:300809129-301110634 GCF_023897955.1 Schistocerca gregaria | reverse complement strand
TTAATGTTCATCTTATATCCTCCTTTCAAGACACTGTCCATTCCGTTCAACTGCTCTTCCAAGTCCTTTGCCGTCTCTGACAGAATTACAATGTCATCGGCGAACCTAAAAGTTTTTACTTCGTCTCCATGAATTTTAATACCTACTCCAAATTTTTCTTTTGTTTCCTTTACTGCTTGCTCAATATACAGATTGAATAACATCTGGGAGAGGCTACAACCCTGTCTCACTCCTTTCCCAACCACTGCTTCCCTTTCCTGCCCCTCGACTCTTATTACTGCCATCTGGTTTCTGTACAAATTATAAATAGCCTTTCGCTCCCTGTATTTTACCCCTGCCACCTTTAGAATTTGAAAAAGAGTATTCCAGTCAACATTGTCAAAAGCTTTCTCTAAGTCTACAAATGCTAGAAACGTAGGTTTGCCTTTTCTTAATCTTTCTTCTAAGATAAGTCGTAAGGTCAGTATTGCCTCACGTGTTCCAACATTTCTACGGAATCCAAACTGACCCTCCCCGAGGTCTGCATCTACCAGTTTTTCCATTCGTCTGTAAAGAATTCGCGTTAGTATTTTGCAGCCGTGGCTTATTAAACTGATAGTTCGGTAATTTTCACATCTGTCAACACCTGCTTTCTTTGGGATTGGAATTATTATATTCTTCTTGAAGTCTGAGGGTATTTCGCCTGTCTCATACATCTTGCTCACCAGCTGGTAGAGTTTTGTCATGACTGGCTCTCCCAAGGCCGTCAGTAGTTCTAATGGAATGTTGTCTACTCCGGGGGCCTTGTTTCGACTCAGGTCTTTCAGTGCTCTGTCAAACTCTTCACGCAGTATCATATCTCCCATTTCGTCTTCATCTACATCCTCTTCTATTTCCATAATATTGTCCTCAAGTACATCGCCCTTGTATAAACCTTCTATATACTCCTTCCACCTTTCTGCCTTCCCTTCTTTGCTTAGAACTGGGCTGCCATCTGAGCTCTTGATATTCATACACGTGGTTCTCTTCTCTCCAAAGGTCTCTTTAATTTTCCTGTAGGCAGTATCTATCTTACCCCTAGTGAGATAAGCTTCTACATCCTTACATTTGTCCTCTAGCCATCCCTGTTTAGCCATTTTGCACTTCCTGTCGATCTCATTTTTGAGACGTTTGTATTCCTTTTTGCCTGCTTCATTTACTGCATTTTTATATTTTCTCCTTTCATCAATTAAATTCAATATTTCTTCTGTTACCCAAGGATTTCTAGCAGCCCTCGTCTTTGTACCTACTTTATCCTCTGCTGCCTTCACTACTACATCCCTCAGAGCTACCCATTCTTCTTCTACTGTATTTCTTTCCCCTATTCCTGTCAATTGTTTCCTTATGCTCTCTCTGAAACTCTGTACAACCTCTGGTTCTTTCAGTTTATCCAGGTCCCATCTCCTTAATTTCCCACATTTTTGCAGTTTCTTCAGTTTTAATCTACAGGTCATAACCAATAAATTGTTGTCAGAGTCCACATCTGCCCCTGGAAATGTCTTACAACTTAAAACCTGGTTCCTAAATCTCTGTTTTACCATTATATAATCTATCTGATACCTTTTAGTATCTCCAGGGTTCTTCCACGTATACAACCTTCTTTCATGATTCTTAAACCAAGTGTTAGCTATGATTAAGTTGTGCTCTGTGCAAAATTCTACTAGGCGGCTTCCTCTTTCATTTCTTAGCCCCAATCCATATTCACCTACTATGTTTCCTTCTCTCCCTTTTCCTACACTCGAATTCCAGTCACCCATTACTATTAAATTTTCGTCTCCCTTAACTATCTGAATAATTTCTTTTATTTCATCGTACATTTCTTCAATTTCTTCATCATCTGCAGAGCTAGTTGGCATATAAACTTGTACTACTGTAGTAGGTGTGGGCTTCGTATCTATCTTGGCCACAATAATGCGTTCACTATGCTGTTTGTAGTAGCTTACCCGCATTCCTATTTTCCTATTCATTATTAAACCTACTCCTGCATTGCCCCTATTTGATTTTGTGTTTATAACCCTGTAGTCACCTGACCAGAAGTCTTGTTCCTCCTGCCACCGAACTTCACTAATTCCCACTATATCTAACTTTAACCTATCCATTTCCCTTTTTAAATTTTCTAACCTACCTGCCCGATTAAGGGATCTGACATTCCACGCTCCGATCCGAAAAATGCCAGTTTTCTTTCTCCTGATAACGACATCCTCCTGAGTAGTCCCCGCCCGGAGATCCGAATGGGGGACTATTTTACCTCCGGAATATTTTACCCAAGAGGATGCCATCATCATTTAATCATACAGTAAAGCTGCATGTCCTCGGGAAAAATTACGGCTGTAGTTTCCCCTTGCTTTCAGCCGTTCGCAGTACCAGCACAGCAAGGCCGTTTTGGTTAATGTTGCAAGGCCAGATCAGTCAATCATCCAGACTGTTGCCCCTGCAACTACTGAAAAGGCTGCTGCCCCTCTTCAGGAACCACACGTTTGTCTGGCCTCTCAACAGATACCCCTCCGTTGTGGTTGCACCTACGGTACGGCCATCTGTGTCGCTGAGGCACGCAAGCCTCCCCACCAACGGCAAGGTCCATGGTTCATGGGGGGGGGGGGGGGGGGGCGGCAGGTACTATTGGCAATAAATTAATAGTACCTTACATACTACCAAATAAGCTGACTGGTGCAAGATATCGTCAGTTTATTTCAAATGGCTTGCCTGCCCTACTAAATGAGGTATCATTCCACCAGCGGCTGTATGATAGAACACCAACCCATTTTCTGCGAAATGTCCGAAATGCCTCACACAGACGTTTAATGGACAATGGGTCAGCGGAGGAGTTCCAGTACGTTGGCCATCTCGTTCCTTCGATCTTGGGATGCCTCAAATCTTTTGCTTATGCAAGCTCATTAATGATGTACAAACACTACAGGAACGTCTCATCAGTGTCTACCAGCACGTCTGTGGCCATCTTGGAGTGTTTCATAGAGTGCGTGATTCCCTAAGCCATCGGACAGAAGCATGCCTTATTATGAAGGACACCATATTGAGGACATCCTTTAGCAATGGCCGACAAGTGCAGTGCCACCGGCCTTTCCACAGTGGTAACACCGGTTCCCATCAGATCACCGAAGTTAAGCGCCGTCGGGCTGGACTAGCACTTGAATAGGTGACCATCGGGTCTGCCGAGCGGCTGATAGGTACCATTAGGCCTTCCAAGGCTTGTTTGGACGGGGTTTAGTTTTTTAGTTTTTACAAGTGCAGCTCTTATTTAACAGGAAGCAGAATCTCTGCTGTTTCGCAGTAATGGAGTAATTGTTCTCCATTTGTTTCCTTATTTTATTACTGTGTTCTGTAGGTCGAGCACAGTATCAAAGTTCTCGCAGTAGGAGAGATGCTTTTCACAGCAGTGAAGATGAACAAGTGCTCATAGCTCTTAAGGTACGCATTTTAGAGCCCATATTTACCGGAAGTTTTTGTCTTGTTTTGGTTCTTTAGCAATGGCTTGCAAGTGCAGAGCCATCAAACTCCATATCCCTCCCCAAATAAGGATTTCTTTTTCTTAACACCCTATATATGCCTTCCTCCTTATCCGTCCTGAAGTAACCATGAAGACAAGCTTACGTTAGACAAATAACAGTGATCACAGAGGCAGTCGTGCAGTAACTCTTCCCATGCCCTGTACACGAATGAAAAGGGAAGAAACACCAAAACATGGTGCAATAGGAAGTACTGTCTGAGATGGACAACATAACATAGTTGTTTGCAGGGTATGGATGTAGATGCAGGTCATGATTTGTGTAATAACGAGCCCTTAATAGATGGATTCCAGTTCAGCGTTCGGAATGACTACTGTCGCACATTCGCCTAAAGGGAAAGAAATAACCTATACAATCACAGCAACATCTTCGTAGAGGTGGAATTCTGGTCTGGTGAGGGAACTAGCCTGCTGGACCTTCTAAATCTTTTTGCCTTAAGTACCAGAGGTACAATAGCAGTGTCTGCGTATGCTACTTTTCAGACGTGTTGTTGCTCCACAATCCTTCTTCACAGATGACAACGCCTGTCCACATAGAGTTGGTCTTACGGACTTGCCATCCCATTGACTGCTCAACGTGGGCTTCGAATCTCACAGATCATCTCTATGATGCATTGAGGAGATGAACCACAGCTCAGAAACGAGCAACAAAACTCGTTACAAACTTCCGACCAGTTCTTTTCTAGGAGTGTTGCCAACTGAACAAAGTCATAGAAAGCAGACCACACAGCATCCAAGCATATTTGACAGTTAACTGTAACCATTAGCCTTGTTAACTATTGTTCTATTGTGGACGAGAATTTCAGATTTTTGTTTAAAAAAAAACCTTATATTTGTCTTCAGAAACTTCTCTAATTACGTATTCAAAGCAGTGTGTTATGCCGACCATCTTGTATTAAGCTTGTCCCGTAACCGTTCTGAGACCTTTCTCAGGAGATATGCTCTCGTTTTTAGATTATATTCGGTTACTGGATACTAGTGTATCTTCTTATATAGACCACATTTTCATTACAAGAATTGTGAATGTGATTGGCAGTATTGATAATTAAATAATGTCTGGCCTAAATACGAGGGTGTGCCGAAAATTAATGCCTCTGGATATTTTATGCAAACCTTTTTAAGCAAAACAACTTAATAACCATTCTACATAATTATTCTTCTTGTTTACAAAGTTATTTCTCAGTATAGTCATCCTGGTGACGGACGCATTTCTCCCAACGAGAAAACCGTTTGTTCATGCTGTCACTCTACAATCTTGATTTTGTTGATGGAGCCACAACCTCATCTCTGCTTGCATCGTTTCATCACTATCAAACTGAAGTCCTAGGAGATGTTCTTTAAATTTTGGAAACAGATGAAAATCGGATGGGGTCAAGTTGAGAGTGCATGATGATGATCAATATCAGTGAACCCAAGACATCGGATTGCTGCAGATGTCGCAGCGATCGTGTGTGGTCTGTCACCGTCACGCCGAAGGAGAGAGTGCTCCATGTGGATCTTAATTGGCGGCACGTTTTCTGTGGTAAGAAAGTCGATTATAGCACGCTATCTCTCATGCCTCGACATAGTTACGTTACACACCGCCATGCTGAACGCTTCAATTCGGAGCCCTCTAGCGGCGCAGCTTACGACAGCGAAGTGGGAAAGTCGACCGAGTAATATGCATGACTCATAATACCTCAACCGATATTGAGAACAGAAGAAAAAAATCGGAGGCATTACTTTTCAGCACTTCTCGTATTTACCATCACTCATGGCAAACTTTGTCGGTGTTTCGAAATGCTGACGCTGAAGTCGAGGTGTGCATATTACGTGAGTGACCCTGTCTGTACATTAGCATCCATTTAATGCAGGTTTTGTACCACTGTTACTGTTTAGTCATACAATGTAGACTTTCGCAGGCGGGTTTTACATTTTTGGTATCATTTGTTTTATAGAAATTAGACCATGGTCCAAGACACCTGCCTAACGTTTCGTCTTCCAGAGCTGGAGACACCATCCGAAGCTACAACAACTCAGATAGCAGTTACAGTCTTAAAGAAGCTCAGCAACCGAGCTGTTTAAACGTACAAAAAGCTCAACTTGCTGAGATTTTTTGAGATTCCAGTGCTTTTTGATGATGCCTCCAGCACTGAAAGACTAAATTTTAGGCGGAGAGAAATACCTTGGACCACGGCCTCTTGCCCATAAAACAGATATCACTAAAAACGTTACTGTTTACTGTTGTAATTACGAAAAAGTGAATAGTGTTATATGAAAAGTAAAAACAGAACATCGAAATTGTTATCGATTTGTATTAGATGAACTCGCGTCGCTTATCTCTCAGAAAATCGTTTTCATAGCGACGCGCTAGAGAATTTGCAGACCCTATTTGTCTCAAAAATAACTTTTTATTATTATGTGCAGTTATTGAACTACATGAAATCAGTTATTTGGTCATTTAATTGCCATTTTTACATCTTTAATTCGCGAAACACGAAGGGACCGATTGATATGAATCCTCTTGAGACACCAAGGAATCGTCAGTTTGGTAATGAAGGGAAGTGTGAGGGTGCAAATGGCTGTAGGTTGCGGTAATTACGCAGAGGTGAAGTGGTTTGCACAGGAGAGCTGCATGAAACCAGTCTTCCGAATGAAGACCACAGCTACGATAACCCAAGGGAAACCCAGAACGGGCGCATCAAATAAACAAGTTAACAATGTAATGCTACTTACTCTATCTGTTTAACCTGTTCATGTTGATACTTAACTGTGATTTTGTCTAAGGATAAGGCTACATTAATGAAGAAGTAGTTTAAGTTGTCGCGAAATTGAAGTAGATACTTCCTGTGAGTTAGTATGAGCAGAGGTAATTGTTGGAAACCGGAATAAAATAATAATAGGATCCTTTTACCGATCTCCCAATTCAGATGATACAGTTCCTGAATGGTTCAAAGAAAACTTGAGTTCTATTTCAAACACATACCCGACCCATACGATAACAGTTGGTGATGACTTTAATTTACCCTCGATATGTTGACGAAAATACTTGTTTAATTCCGGAGGTACGCATAAAGTATCATCCGAAATTGTGCTAAACGCATTCTCTGAAAATTATTTCGAGCAGTTGGTTCATAAGCCCACGCGAATAGTAAACGGTTGTGAATACACACTTGACCTCTGAGCAACAAATAATCCTGAGTTAATAACGAGCATCAAAACCGATACATGGATTAGTGAGCACAGGGTTGTCGTAGCGAGATTGAATATTGCAATCCCAAAATCCTCCAAAAATAAGCGAAAAATATACCTATTCAAAAAAGCAGATAAAAATTTCTTTTGACGCCTTCCTGAGAGACAATCTCCACTCATTCCAAATTAATAATATAAGTGTAGACCAGATGTGGATTGAATATAAAGAAATAGTATCGGCAGCAAATGAGAGATTTATTCCAAATAAATTAACAAACGACGGTGTTGAGTCTCCTTGGTACAGAAAACGGGTTAGAACACTGTTGCAGAAACAACAAAACAAACATGCCCAATTTAAACAGACGCAAAATCCCCTATATTGGCGATCTTTTACAGAAGCTCGAAATTTAGCGCGAACTTCAATGAGAGGTGCTTATAACAGTTTCCACAACGAAACTTTGTCTCGAAACCTGGAAGATCCAAAGAGATTCTGGTCGTATGTGAAGTATGCTAGCGGCAAGAAACAATCAATGCCTTCTCTGCGCGATAGCAATGGAGATACTATCGATGACACAGCCTTTCGAAATGCCTTCACAAAATAAGATGAAGTAAATATTACAGAATTCGAATCGAGAACAGCTGCCAACGTGAGTAACGTAGAAGTAAATATCCTCTGAGTAGTGAAGCAATTTAAATCACTTAATAAAAGCAGGTCTTCTGGTGCACACTGTATACCAATCAGTTCCTTTCGGAGCATGCTGATGTCTTAGCTCCATACTTTAACAATCATATACAACCCTTCGCTCGATGAAAGATCCGTACCCAAAGACTGGAAAGTTGCACATATCACACCAATATTCAAGAAAGGTAGTAGGAGTTATTCACTAAATTACAGGACCATATCGTTAACGTTGATATGCAGCAGGATTTTGGAACATATATTGTGTTCAAATATTATGAATACCTCGAAGAAAACTATTTTTGACACACAGTTAGCATGGGTTTAAATAACGTTGTTCCTGTGAAACACAACTAGCTCTTTATTCACATGAAGTGTTGAGTGCTACTGACAAGGGATTTTATATCGATTCCTTAATTATGGATTTCCGGAAGGCATTTGACGCTCTACCACACAAGTGGCTTGTAGTGAAATTGCATGCTTACGGAATATCTCTCAGTTATGTGACTGAATTTGTCATTTCCTGTCAGAGAGGTCACAGTTCGTAGTAACTGACGGGAAGTCGTCGAGTAAAACTGAAGTGATTTCTGGCGTACCCCAAGGTAGTGTTATAGGCCCTTTGCTGTTCCTTATCTATATAAACGATTTGGGAGACAATCTGAGCAGCCGTCTTTGGTTGTTTGCAGATAACGCTGTCGTTTATCGACTAATAAAGTCATCAGAAGATCAAAACAAATTGTAAAAAGATTTATAAAAGGTATTGGCAGTTGACTCTAAATAAGGAAAAGTGTGAGGTCATCCACATGAGTGCTAAAAGGAACTCGTTAAACTTCGGTTAACACGATAAACCAGTCTAATCTAAAAGCCATAAATTCAACTAAATACCTGTTGTTGTTGTTGTGGTCTTCAGTCCTGAGACTGGTTTGATGCAGCTCTCCATGCTACTCTATCCTGTCCAGACAGGACTGACGGAGTACATCGAAAAAGTTGAAAGAAGGGCAGCACGTTTTGTATTATCGCGAAATATGGGAGAGAGTGCCACAGAAATGATACAGGATTTAGGCTGGATATCATTAAAAGAAAGGCATTTTTCGTTGCGACGGAACTTTCTCATCAAGTTCCAATCATCAAATTTCTCCTTCGAATGCGAAAATATTTTGTTGACACCGATATAAATAGGTAAAAACGTTCACCACGATAAAATAAGGGAAATCAGAGCTCGTACGGAAAGATATAGGTCTTCGTTCTTTCCGGGCGCTATACGAGATTGGAATACTTGAGAACTGTGAAAGTGGTTCGATGAAGCCTCTGCCAGGAACTTAAATGCGATTTGCAGTGTATCCATATAGATGTAGATGTAAATAGCTGAGTATAAAGATCGAAAGCAGTAGGCAAGTATAAGCAACGCATAAACTCGGAGATACATTTTTATCAAATCTCAGTGTAAAATCAGCGGTCGACAGACCAGTGTATTGGACAATTAATTTTCATAACTGTTCTAAAATTAATATTATTGTATTTTACTTTAAGCAAAGAATATTATAATGCCCACTCTCGTGTACGGAAATTTCCAATCAGGTGAACGAAACGTCACAGTAACCCATACTGTTTGCAGATGGCCTACATATCATTTCGTATCAACCACACTGAGTAATACGATATTGATTCAGAACTAAAAAAATTGAGGACAGCTCCGATGTAGTGTCATTTCACTCTAGAGCAGAAAAATACCACAAACATACTTTTACACGTAGGTGATATTCACTATCGGAAAACCTTCCCATCTGTTACATCACTGGCGCTTGTGACAGCGCTGTGTACGTCAGCCCAGTTCAAGTGCTGTCGTCTGGCGACTTCTTTCTCGCACCCTGCCTGCTTTTCGCGCCTTGCTAACATCACCTGGGATAAGTTATGTTCCTTATTTGTCTGTCTCGAATTTAATTATGTACTGCAAATTCAATCTATATATCTTGAACCACGTAACAGTGGCAAAAATACATTCAGGTTTTCAAAGTAAGCAACTTTACAACATGAAATACTTTACACAAATATTTAAAATTAACGACAGTCATTTTATTATAAACATACTGAAAAGCCAAGCAAACTGGTACGTCTGCCTAATGTCGTGTAGGGCCCCGGCGAGCACGCAGAAGTGCCGTAACACGACGTTGCATAGACTCGATTAACATCTGAAGTAATTCTAGAGGTAATTGACACCATGAATCCTGCAGGGCTGTCCATAAATCCATAAGAGTACGAGGGGTTGGTGATGTCTTCTGAACAGCACGTTGCAAGGCATCCGAGACATGCTCATTAATGTTCGTGTCTGGGGAATTTGGTGAGCAACAGAAGTGTTTGAACTCAGAAGAGAGTTCCTGGAGCCACTCTGTAGCAATTCTGGACATATGGGTGTCGCATTGTCCTGCTGGAATTACCCAAGTCCGTTGGAATGAACAATGGAAATGTGACGTGCGAGTCACCAGTCAGAGTCGTATCTATACATGTCAGGGATCCCATATCACTCCAACTGCACACGCCCCACACGATTCAGAGCCTCTGTCAGCTTGAACGGTCCCATGCTGACATGCAGAGTCCATCCGCTCGATAGAATATGAAACGAGATTCGTCCAACCAGACAACATGTTTCCCGTCATCAACAGTCCAATGTCGGTGTCGATGGGCCCAGGTGAGCGTAAAGCTTTGTGCAATGCAGTCATAAAGGGTACACAAGTTGGCCTTCGACTCCGAAAGCCCGTATCGATTATGTTACGTTGAATGGTTCGCACGTTGACATTTGTTGTTGCTCCAGCATTGAGATCTGCAGCAATTTCTGTCACATTGAACGATTCTCTTCAGTCTTCTTTGGTCCCGTTCTTGCAGGATCTTTTTTCGGCCACAGCGACGTCGGTTTTACCGGATTCCTGATTTTCACGGTACACTTGTGAAATGGTTGTTCGGGAAAATCCTCACTTCGTCGCCACCTCGGAGATGCTGTGTCCAACGCTCGTGCGCCGACTATAACATCATGTTCAAACTCACTTAAATTATGATAATCTGCTGATGTAGCAGCAGTAACCGACCTAACAACTGCGCCAGACACTTGTTGTCTTATATAGACGTTTCTGACCGCAGCGCCGTATTCTGCCCGTTTACTTATCTCTATATTTGAATACGCATGCCTATGCAAGTTTCTTTGGTGCTTCAGTGAAGAAAAAGAAATTGAAATGATTATTTTATGCATAGAATGTGTATAATGTTATGTGTATTTGTGTTACATGAGCAATCATCATCATCATAATAAGTAAAAATATAGTTGTTGTTTCCAGAATGAGATTGTCTCTCTGCAGCGGGGTGTGCGCTGATATGAAACTTCCTGGCATATTAAAACTGTGTGCCCGACCGAGACTCGAACTCGGGACCCTTGACTTTCGCTGGCGAGTGCTCTACAATTTTTTTTTTAATCTCATTTTGTTCGCTTTTGTTCGTTGCTTTTGCTCGGGGCGGACGTCGTAAGACATCCATTTATGTTCGTTGTTGATCGATTGACTCAGTTTTTTTTTTTTTTATTACAGAGGGCGCGAAACCCTCTGACCGAACACGCTGAGCTACCGTGCCGGCTGACTTGTTACAGATCTCTCCCACACAACGGCCTCCCAGGAGCTTGGATTACAGGAGAGCGCCAGAACTCCCAGCCACCATCTGAGCTACCGAAGCACGATTCACTCCAGGTACTGGCAGAAGTAAAGCTGTGAGTACCGGGCGTGAGTCGTGCTTCGGTAGCTCAGATGGTAGAGCACTTGCCCGCGAAAGGCAAGGGTCCCAAGTTCGAGTCTCGGTCGGGCACACAGTTTTAATCTGCCAGGAAGTTTCTTAGGTGTTGTTGTTGTTGTGCTCTTCAGTCATGAGACTGGTTTGATGCAGCTCTCCATGCCACTCTATCCTGTGCAAGCCTCTTCATCTCCCAGTACCTACTGCAGCCTACATCTTTCTGAATCTGCTTAGTGTGCGCATCTCTTGGCCTCCCTCTACGATTTTTACCCTCCACCCTGCCCTCCAGTACTAAATTGGTATCCCTTGATGCCTCAGAACATGTCCTACCAACTGATCCCTTCTTCTAGTCAAGTTGTACCACAATCTCCTCTTCTCCCCAATTCTATTCAATACCTCCTCATTAGTTATGTGATCTACCCATCTAATCTTCAGCATTCATCTGTAGCGCCACATTTCGAAAGCTTCTATTCTCTTCTTGTCTAAACTATTTATCGTCCATGTTTCACTTCCATACGTGGCTACACTCCATACAAATACTTTCAGAGACGACTTCCTGACACTTAAATCTATACTCGATGTTAACAAATTTCTCTTCTTCAGAAACGCTTTCGTTACCATTGCCAGTCTACATTTTATACCCTCTCTACTTCGACCATCATCAGTTATTTTGCTACCCAGATAGCAAAACTCCTTAACTACTTTAAGTGTCTCATTTCCTAATCTAATTCCCCACGCATCACCCGATTTAATTCGATTACATTCCGTTATCCTCGTTTTGCTTTTGTTGATGTTCATCTTATACGCTCCTTTCAAGACACTGTCTATTCCGTTCAACTGCTCTTCCAAGTCCTTTGCTGTCTCTGACAGAATTACAATGTCATCGGCGAACCTCAAAGTTTTTATTTCTTCTCCATGGATTTTAATACCTACTCCGAATTTTTCTTTTGTTTCCTTTACTGCTTGCTCAGTATACAGATTGAATGGCATCGGGGAGAGGCTACAACCCCGTCTCACTCCCTTCCCAACCACTGCTTCCCTTTCCTGTCCCTCGACTCTTATAACTGACATCTGCTTTCTGTACAATCTGTAAACAGCCTTTCGCTCCCTGTATTTTACCCCTGCTATCTTCAGAATTTGAAAGAGAGTATTCCAGTCGACATTGTCAAAAGCTTTCTCTAAGTCTACAAATGCTAGAAACGTAGGTTTGCCTTTCCTTAATCTTTCTTCTAAGATAAGTCGTAGGGTCAATATTGCCTCACGTGTTCCAACATTTCTACGGAATCCAAACTGATCTTCCCCGAGGTCGGCTTCTACTAGTTTTTCCATTCGTCTGTAAAGAATTCGCGTTAGTATTTTGCAGCTGTGACTTATTAAACTGATAGTTCAGTAATTTTCACATGTGTCAACACCTGCTTTCTTTGGAATTGGAATTATTAGTCTTCTTGAAGTCTGAGGGAATTTCACCTGTCTCATACATCTTGCTCACCAGATGGTATAGTTTTGTCAGGACTGGCTCTCCCAAGGCTGTCAGTAGTTCTAATGGAATGTTGTTTCGACTCATGTCTTTCATTGCTCTGTCAAACTCTTCACGCAGTATTATATATCCCATTTCATCTTCATCTACATCGTCTTCCATTTCCATAATATTGTCCTCAAGAATATCACAGCTGTATAGACCCTCTATATACTGCTTCTACCTTTCTGCTTTCCCTTCTTTGCTTAGAACTGGGTTTCCATCTGATCTCTTGATATTCATGCAAGTGGTTCTCTTTTCTCCAAAGGTCTCTTTAATTTTCCTGTAGGCAGTATCTATCTTACCTCTAGTGAGATAAACCTCTACATCCTTACTTTTGTCTTCTAGCCATCCCTGCTTAGCCATTTTGCACTTCCTATCGATCTCATTTTTGAGACGTTTGAATTTCTTTTTTCCTGCTTCATTTACTGAATTTTTGTAGTTTCTCCTTTCATCAATTAAATTCAGTATCTCTTCCGTTACCCAAGGATTTCTACTAGCCCTCGTCTTTTTACCTATTTGATTCTCTGCTGCCTTCACTATTTCATCCCTCAAAGCTACCCATTCTTCTTCTACTGTATTTCTTTCCCCCATTCCTGTCAATTGTTCCCTTATGCTCTCCTTGAAACTCTGTACAACCTCTGCTTCTTTCAGTTTATCCAGGTCCCATCTCCTTAAATTCCCACCTTTTTGCTGTTTCTTCAGTTTTAATATACAGTTCATTACGAATAGATTGTGGTCAGAGTCCACATCTGCCCCTGGAAATGTCTTACAATTTGAAACCTGGTTCCTAAATCTCTGTCTTACCATTATATAATCTATCTGAAACCTTCTAGTATCTCCAGGGTTCTTCCATTTATACAACCTTCTTTCATGATTCTTGAGCCAAGTATTAGCTATGATTAAGTTATGCTCTGTGCAAAATTCTACCAGGCAGTTTCCTCTTTCATTTCTTAGCCCCAATCAATATTCAACTACTACGTTTCCTTCTCTTCCTTTTCCTACTGTCGAATTCCAGTCACCCATGACTATTACATTTTCGTCACCCCTCACTACCTAAATAATTTCTTTTATCTCATCATACATTTCATCAATTGCTTCATCATCTGCAGAGCTAGTTGGCATATAAACTTGTACTACTGTGGTAGGCGCGGGTCTCTTATCTATCTTAGCCACAACAATTCATTCTCTATGCTGTTTGTAGTAGCTTACCCACATTCCATTTTTTCATTCATTGTTAAACCTACTCCTGCATTACCCCTATTGGATATTGTATTTATAACCCTGTATTCACCTGATCAGAAATCTTGTTCCTCCTGCCATTTAACTTCATTAATTCCCACTTTATCTAACTTGAACCTATCCATTTCCCTTTTAAATTTTCTAACCTACCTGCCCGATTAAGGGATCTGACATTCCACGCTCCAGCCCTTAGAATGTCAGTTTTCTTTCTCTTGATAACAACGTCCTCCTGAGTAGTCCCTGCTCGGAGATCCAAATGGTGGACTATTTTACCTCCGGAATATTTTACCCAAAAGGACACCATCATCATTTAACCATACAGTAAAGCTGCATGCCCTCGGGAAAAATAACAGCTGTAGATTACCCTTGCTTTCAACCGTTCACTGTACCAGCACAGAAAGGCCGTTTTAGTTAGTGTTACAAGGCCAGACTGTTGCCCCTGCAACTACTGAAAAGGCTGCTGCCCCTCTTCAGGAATCACACGTTTGTCTGGCCTCTCAACAGATACCCCTCCGTTGTGGTTGCACCTACGGTACGGCTATCTGTATCGTTGAGGCACGCAAGCGTCCCCACCAACGGCAAGGTCCATGGTTCATATATAGAGCTGTGAAAAAATAGGAGCTATGACCGACAATTCGATTACTTATCGTTGTTTGTCGCAGACCGTTCTGTAGACAAAGGCCGTTCCTCTCAAGGACGATTTCCGAAAGTGACGAATATGCTTTGATCTTATCTACTGCTTTAGCTCTCGATGTTATATCTGTTACAGTCAATCTGTAATGAGCGTGATTCTCATTATAGACATTAGTTCGTAAACGAAACTTCATTGCCATTTGCTGTACGTCTGAAACAGGAGCAATCATTTCGACCCGACAGCAACTTACCAACAAATCAACAACCTTAATTTATCGGTTATATTGACGTAGATAGGTACTGCAATGGTTAAGGAATGAGGAAAGAAAGATTTTCAACCCACTATGGACGAGGTTATTAGAGATGGAGTGCAAGGTGTTGTTCAGGAAAGATAAGAAAGTAAATCGACTGTGCCCTTTTAACCCTAGGATGCATGGGGCCGAAAACACACATGAATGCATATGCAGGGCCTCCAAGGCCCTGGCGCTGATGACCTCGATGTTGAGCGCCCGTAAGCCCCAACACACACACACACACACACACACACACACTCCAAGTCCCTGCCCTAATTTAAAATGTTGCTCTTTTCGTATAATCATTCTTTGGATTTAAATTTATTTTTGTCAAATTTATTGTCATATCAAAAGATTCCTAAGATACAGTAACAGGATCTGGTGGGCCTCATTAACATTTTATTAATTAAAAAGAAACAACTCCAAGAGTGAATTTTTATTAGTTACATCCATTTACATACAACATATACAAATAATGTTATTAATTCACTTATAAGTTGCAGTTTACAGTCTGTAACATTTATTACAACCAATTTCTTCAATTAAAACATACTCATTATTCACAATATTATGCATATAGGCAATATTTTAACAAAAAGTTATTATTCATTGTCCACATAAAATTGCATTTTTCTTAGTTTTCAACATGTCACAAACAAGAAGCACAAAGAACGCCACTATGTTCCTTACAAATGTTGGCTTTACACTTAATGCATGTCATAGCACTTTTCCTGTGTTTATTATATGGACAGTAATTGCCATATTATATGACATCTTTTTGAACACCACATCTTTGCATGGCATAAACGATTTTCTTTGGAAGATTATGGATCTGAATACGAAGTTCCATTAGTGGTCTTATAATTTCCTCTGCTAAATCTCTTAGGAACAAACGCCTTTTATGACTTCTTCCACTATGGTATGTCAGATGTTGGACGGAAAATAAAATTTCACTCTTCGTTGCTGCGACGTCCATCATATTCATCCATAATGCAAATGGCAATCTTCTTGTTTGTCTCTTGCGAGTGTAATAACTAATTTTCTGTTCCATTTGATCTACTCCACCCTTCGTAGAGTTATAGAACTTTACCATACCTGGTTCCTTTTTCAGTTCCTGGTTGAGTTTCATCAATGTTTCTGTCGTGATGCATTGTGCTAATGAGAACTACAGACTTTTTCTTTTTGAGAACATAACTCATCATTGTAATGTCACCTTTCAATGCAAAAAAAGAGGAATTTAATCGCTTTTGAGGCAGATGGTTTTATCTCATTAGGAATTTCTGGTTTATTTTGTTTGATTGTTCCCACCACTGTAATTTGCTTCTGAAGCACCTCTTCTGCCAGCTGTACACTAGTAAAGAAGTTATCAACAGTAATATTTTTTGCTTTTAGCAAGATCTTTCACCACATTCAACTCAAGATTTTTCTGAATAGGTTCATGGGGCTTCCTTCCCGTGTAAACAATTCCCTCTAAAGCATATGCAGATGTACCATCACATAACCAAAATATTTTTATGCCATACTTGACTGGTTTAGAGGGCATATACTGGGTGAAGCTGCATCTTCCACGGAATAGGACCAGCTGTTCGTCAACTGTGAGCGAATCATTGGGAATCATTCTATTTCTAAACTTGTCAAAAAATAGTTCCCATACATAGCGAACAGTTGCAAGTTTGTCATCTGCAGATAGAGCTTCTAATTATTCTCCTTATATCCTCGAATCTATTTACTGACATGGTGGCCTTATATGTAGGATTTGCCTTTTCATCCAAGAATAATTCTCTAACAGGGACATCCCAACTCTTCTCAACTCAGAAAGCAGTAAAAGACCCAGAAATCCCTCCATTTCAGCAAGCGAAACGTTTTTCCATGTTTTACCACGTAAAGTAGCCACTCTTCTGCCTTCAATATTTGTGCAGTTGACGATTTCCTCTAGTATTCGCCTGGAGATGAAATAGTCCCAGGCATCCTTAGCTTTACAAGTTTTCAAACCATGGACTGGACCAGGTGCCTTCTTTACGATATTATGGACAGGCGTACGAAAAGTTGCAGGATGATCTAATTTCCAAATCGTTCCATTCCGACTAATGTATGTGTGGTCTTCTATAGCTTGTTGTGGTGGTTCTTCATTTTCAGACTCTGATAAAGTAATATTATCAGAAGGACTGTCATCTGTCTCAATATTCACATCTGCGGGTTCATTGGCTGATTCTTCACTACTTGCATCTTCAAAAATATTTCCTTCCTCGCAAGAATCATCTTCTTCAAACCACTGAGCCACAACACTTTCAAAATTAGCTGCATTTGCACGAACTGACTCTCTTGCTTTGCGTGTCGAAGCCATAGTAAAAGGCGTGTCTCTCGAACAGCAGCTTGTGCAGCACTAAATGAGTCATACTCGTAACAATATGGGCCTTGCAGCAACAAACTAACTACAGTAACAATGAGGCTAACAAGAGCAGCACAGGATAACAATACTATGCAATAATAAAACATTTGATAACAAAAAAGATCAATAATACACCGACATCGCCTACATGTGGAAGTAGTGTGTATAATTTTTTAGTTATACTATTATTACTACAGCTACTGCTGCTGTTGGCACTCCTGTTGCTGGAAATACCACTATAGTTATTGTTGAATTAATAACTGCTCCCAAACAAATGTTGAAGAAAATATAGGCTAAAGAACATTTATAAATGTGTGAGGGCTTCTGTAGCCCTGCTTATGCATTCACGGTGTATCGGTAAACGTATTGAATTATACAAAAAAACTTGAAAAGGTATCTCGTTCAGACTTGATAGGAGGAATGTCACAGTGTTAGTGAAAGAGTACTGGAAAGCAGTTTGAAATCAAACAAAAAATTACATAATTTTAAAAAAAAAATGAAGACATAGAAGGGCTTTGGAGGCCCTGTATATGCATCCTAGGGTTAAAGGAACAATCCAGAATTTATCTTAAACGATTCACGAAAATAACGGGAACTTAAATCCCGATGGCCAGACGTGGATCTGAACTGTTGTCCTTTCGAATACGAACGTCACTGACCGCCTTGCTCGGTGCAATGTCATATATTCCAGACGAAATGAGTTCAAATCCTTGTCCACAAAATTTGCCGTATACGAGGGTTGTCGAGAAAGTAAGTTCCGATCGTTCGCTAAGTGGAAACCATAGTGAAAATCAGAAACATTTTATTTGCAAGAGTTAGCTACACTTTCCAGATACTTCTCTACATAGTCGCCGCTCCGACTTAAACATTTGTCGGAGAGTTATACCAAATTTCCAGCACCAACGTCATAGGGCAGCTGCCTGTGCTTTCCGATAATTGTCCGTAGTACGTAGCCTGCGCCCAAGTGTTGTCTTCGTATCCAGCGTTTCATGTGAACAGAGACGATACTCAGGACGAGCCAATTAGGGCTGTGTTGTAGGTGATTGAACACTTCCCATTGAAAAGGCTGGAAGGGCGTCTTCACTGCCCCTGCAGAGTGCGGCTGAGAATTGCCATGAAGAAGGAAGTGTGTGGCAGTTGTGTTAGGTGGGTTGCATTCATTAAGATGAAGGCTCTCTGTGGGCCCTCCTACTTGGCACGAGAAATTGTTGTTCTAGGCACCTTTACTCGCTCACAGTTTGCTCACAACTGCAAAGAGCATCTTGATGTGATCGATGGTCATGCTAGAGACTCTACCCAACACATCTGTGCAAAGCTTCATTGGATTTTCACTGTGGTGTCCATTTTGCAACTTTTTGGACAACCCGCGTATATTCCACGGTATACAAGGTGGACCACTGATCGTAACCGGGCCAAATTTCTCACGAAATAAGCGTCAAACGAAAAAACTACAAAGAACGAAACTTGTCTAGCTTGAAGGAGGAAACCAGATGGCGCTGTGGTTGGCCCGCTAGATGGCGCTGCCTTAGGTCAAACGGATATCAACTGCGTTTTTTAAAATAGGAACCCCGATTTTTTATTACATATTCGTGTAGTACGTAAAGAAATATGAATGTTTTAGTTGGAACACTTTTTTCGCTTTGTGATAGATGGCGCTGTAATCGTCACAGACATATGGTTCACAGTTTTAGACCAACAGTTGGTAACAGGTAGGTTTTTTAAATTAAAGTACAGAATGTAGATACGTTTAACATTTTATTTCGGTTGTTCCAATGTGATACATGTACCTTTGTGAACTTATCATTTCTGAGAACACATGCTGTTACAGTGTGATTACCTGTAAATACCACATTAATGCAATAAATGCTCAAAATGATGTCTGTCAACCTCAGTGCATTTGGCAATTCGTGTAACGGCATTCCTTTCAGCAGCGAGTAGTTCGCCTTCCATAATGTTCGCACATGCATTGACAATGCGCTGATGCATGTTGTCAGGCGTTGTCGGTGGATCACGATAGCAAATATCCTTCAACTTTCCCCAGAGAAAGAAATCCCGGGACGTCAGATCCGGTCAACGTGCTTCGACGAGCAATCCACCTGTCATGAAATATGCTATGCGATACCTCTTCAATCGCACGCGAGCTATGTGCCGGACATCCATCAAGTTGGAAGTACATCGCCATTCTGTCATGCAGTGAAACATCTTGTAGCAACATCGGTAGAACATTACATAGGAAATCAGCATACATTGCTCCATTTAGATTGCCATCGATAAAATGGGGGCCAATTATCCTTCCTCCCATAATGCTGCATCATACATTAACCCGCCAAGGTCGCTGATGTTCCACTTGTCACAGCCATCGTGAATTTTCCGTTACCCAATAGTGCATATTATGCCGGTTTACGTCACCGCTGTTGGTGAATGACGCTTCGTCGCTAAATAGAAAGCGTACAAAAAAATCTGTCATCTTCTCGTAATTTCTCTTGTGCCCAGTGGCAGCACTGCATACGACGTTCAAAGGCGTCGCCATGCAATTCCTGGTGCGTAGAAATATGGTACGGGTGCAATCGATGTTGATGTGGCATTCTAAACATCGACGTTTTTGAGATTCCCGATTCTCGCGCAATTTGTCTGCTACTGACGTGCGGATTAGCCGCGACAGCACCTAAAACAACTACTTGGGCATCATCATTTGTTGCAGGTCGCATTGTATAGGTCTATGATGTTTTGGGTTGCTTTTCGTACAGTTACTTGAGAGCACTCATTCGGTTCACCGTGGACATGAACCAGAATGTCTATTTCAGTATCCTCGGCTATCAAGCGATGCCTTTCCTTCTACATCTTCTTTAATAGACCTGTTGCATTTTCTAAGTGTTCTGCCTATAAACCATAGTGTTTGGTTCGCTTTCCCCCACAACATTGTCTATGCGATCTTTTCCATTCGTAACTGTAATCCCTGAATATTTAGTTGTATTCACTGCCTTTAGATTTGTGTGATTTATTATGTGGCGGTAATCGAAATTTAGTGGACTCCTTTCAGAACTGATGCAGATGACTTCACATTGTTGATTATTTAGAGTCAACTGCCACTTCTCTCACCATGCAGATATCGTTTCTAAATCATTTTGCAATTGGGTTTGATCCTCTGATGACTTTACAAGACGGAAAATGACAGCATCATCTGCAAACAGTCTAAGAGAACTGGTCAGATTGCTCCAGACTCGATTATATAGATCAGAAACAGCAGAAGGCGTATGTCACTTGCTTGGCGAACGCCAGATATTACTTCTCTTTTACTCTGTCACTTTCTGTCAATTGCTATGAACTGTGACGTTTCTGACAGGAAGCCACGAAACCAGTCGCACAACTGAGATGATACTCCATAGCCACGCAAGTTAACTGGAAATCGCATCTGAGGAACAGTGTCAAAAGTCTTTTGGAAATCTAAGAATGTGGAATCAATTTGACATCCCCTGTCGATAGCACTCATTTTTTCGTAAGAATAAAGAACTAGCTGTGTATCACAAGAACGATGTTCCCTGAATCTGTGTTGGCTATTTGTCAATAAATTGTTTTCTTCGATGTAATTCATAATGTTCGATAATAGCAAATGTCCCAAAACCCTACTGTATATCGACGTTAGTAATATGGGTCTGTAATTATTTTTTTGAATATTGGTGTGACGTGTGCAACTTTCCAGTCTTTAGGTAAGGATCTTTTGATGAGCGAGCGGTTGTATATGACTACTAAGAACGGAGCTATTGTATCAACATACACTGAAAGGCACCTGACTGGTATGTAATCTGGACAGCACGCCTTGTCTTTATTAAGTGATTTAAGCTGCATCACTAAACTGAGGATGTCTGCTCCTCACAATGGCTTTTAATCTTGATTCGAATTCGAGAATTTTTACTGCTGCTCAGATTGTCTCCTGAATCGTTTTTATAGGTAAGGAACATCAGAGGGCCTATAACACTGCCTTGCGGAACGCCAGAAATCACTTCTGTTTTACTTGAGGAGTGTGACTTCACCGATAGGAAATCACGAACCCAGTCACCTAACTGAGACAATATTCCGTAATTTTACTACAAGGCGCGCTTGTATGGTATAGTATAACATGCCTTCTGGAAATCTAGAAGTATGGAAACAATTTCAAATCCCTTGTCAATAACACTCAATACTTCGTGCGAGTAAAGATTTAGTTGCGTTTAACAAGAACGACGTTTTCTAAACTCGTGTTGACTACGTGTCAATAGACCGTTCTTTTCGAGGTAATTCATAATATTCGAACACGATATACGTTCCAAAATCCTGCTGCATATCGACGTTAATGATTTGGACCTGTAATTTAGTGGATTACTCCTGTTACCTTTCTTGAATATTGGTGTGGCCTGTGCAACTTTCCAGTCTTTGGGTATGGATCTTTCCTCGAAAGAGCAGTTGCATATGATTGTTCGGTATGGAGCTATTGCATCAGCATACTCCGAAAGGAACCTCACCGGTACACAATCTGTACAGGAAGACTTGCTTTTATTAAGTTATTAAAGTTGCTTCACTGCTCCGAGGATATCTGCTTCTAAGTTCCTCACATTGCCAGTTGTTCTTTATTCGCATTCTAGAATATTTGCTTCATCTTCTTTGGTGGAGGAATTTTGGAAAACCGTGTTTAGTAACTCTGATTTAGTGACACTGTCATCAGTAACATTACCATTGCTAGAAGTATCATGCAGCGAAGGTACTGATTGCGTCTTACCGCTGGTGTACTTTATATGCGATCAGAATCTTTTTGCAATTTCTGCTAGATTTGAGACTGGGTTTCGTTACGGAAACTATTACAAGCATCTCGCATTGAAGTTCACGAACAGAAAAATTGATCACATGATAAGGCAAGTGTCTCAGTTTTTCTTTTCTTCCACAGGATGACCACAGCACTTACGAAAAGACTATGTAACATCAATATGACCTTATTGTAAAGTTGTTTTTGTAATGCCATTTAGCCTGAAAATAAGGCAATGCCTCGAAATATGTTGGTAAATAAATAAGTAATACAATAGTAGACAGAGTTTGAGACTGATAGCGGTAATTTAAAAAAAAAACCTTTACATATTTCTTGCGACAGTCACGGTCGAAAAATAGTCAAAATGGCTTCAAATTCTTGAGACGGAGAATTTTTGTGTACACGAAGTAATAAGAATATCTTGGACATTGCTAATGATAATTCAGTTGCGCTTTTGAAAGATACGTTGAAATACGCACTGAATGTAATTTCAAATAAATTTGCGAGGTATAACTGCGGACTGAAGAATATGCAGTGCAGATTTCGTAATGCAAAACATTTCGCATCTGAGGATATTTTATGTGATACTGACGCCATTAACACTAAAATTATTTTTCAACGCACCGTGCCAAGGCCGCACAATGAAATAGGAATAAAAAAATTATTTCCATAAATACAACTGGTCGAATTTCGACAAGATGTGATACTAGTACCGTTAAATTGAACCTTCGAGCGGGTGCGCCGTTTTTCATAATAGGAGCGCTCACGCGGTGTACTTTGTATTTGTATCGATAGTAGCTGTCTTTGTGTTACCGATATAAACATGTACGACCAAAATCACAGTTTAATCTCAGATTAATGGAACAACGATAAACTTAGCTTACATTATATGAGCTACAGCATTGTTTAATAAATTTCCGTTATCTCATTCTATTGCCACGAACAGGTGCTACCCCGCATTAAGGCTCCACTCGAAGCATTATACAGTGCAGTTGCATCTGATCCCAGCCAAACGCTTATTCGATTACTAGTGCTGCTAGCTCGTAATCTGAGTAATTTTCTTGCACGGAGCCTAAATTTCTTCTCACCCATATCACTGTTTATTTTATATTACAGTTGCTCACTTGGACGTATGACAACACAATTCATCACTGTGTTACCTGAAGCAGTAATGGAGGAATATATGGGCTTTCAATTGTGAAACAATAATGGAAAGGTGCACAACAATTGTATTTGTTTTCGCATGTCCATCCTTATTATTCAAGGTTTGAAGGACTTCGGCCGTTCACTAAAATGGAACACTTACAGCCGCCCTTTCGATGTTATTTGTTGTATGGCTACCAGTTTCGGTGATTCAGTACACCATTTTGAGGCCGTAACTGGCGCCGAGGGGTTAACTCCAATCATATAAATTATTCCATCAGTGGCCAACATCTATGAACTGGATCCCGTAGACTGTAACAACGATGTTGTGTCTCCATCCAGCTAGCTGGTAGTTAATGATTGGAGACACAACATCATTGTTACAGTCTACAGAAACCATTTCATAGATGTTGGCCACAGATGGAATCGTGTATACGATTGGAGTTGACTCCTTCATTTTCAGTAAAGGCCTGACTATGGTGTACTGTATCACCGAAACTAGTAGCCAAATAATGAATAACATGGAAAGGACGGCTGTAAGTGGGCCACTTTATTACATAATTTTATTTGTGGTTGGTGCACTTAACACATAGTCCTGTGCTCGAGGTTAAATAAACCACGGAAATAAAGGAATGCATTGTGTCTCCTGTCTAGAGGCGAGATGTCCTGCTTTAGCCGGATATTCTCGGCTTTTTAAGGTTGTGCCTGGCCAAACATACACAAGTCCGACCTGCCCGACTTTTGATAGGCTTCTTAGCAATGAAGTTGAGAACGCACAACTAAAAAATGTTAAAATGTGTGTGAAATCTTATGGGACTTAACTGCTACAGTCATCAGTCCCTAAGCTTACACACTACTTAACCTAAATTATCCTAAGGACAAACACACACACCCATGCCCAAGGAAGGACTCTAACAATGCACAACTAAGGCCCAATCGAAACTAAGTACGTAAGCACGAGAAATAAGTATACGGAGGAATAAGGAAATATATCATAAAGATATATAGATACACCAACCAATGCTATTTTCACGTCTGACTAAATAACAAACCCTAAAGAAAGACTATGAAACTTCAGATATGTCAGTGAAATAATTGACCGATGTTCACAAATCGTGGATGACGTAACTGAAAGCCTGAAGCAAAACTTTTGCTCATTCGGAATTTTAAGACTCTTTTCAGACACATAAAAATCAGGCAGAAAAATTTAGAGCAATAGTGTGTACATAACAGCCAAACGCTACTTTAAATCCTGAACAAATGAGTTTAGCACCTAATTAAAGCACTTTCAGCGGATGACATTACCTGATGTTCCAACCAGCAAACAATCAGCAGAAGCTATAGATTTTTGTCTAGAAAAAAGCTGATGTTGAGTGGCAGTAAATTCTTTGATCAGTGGAAGAATTCGCGAATTGCATGCAACGAAAAAAGACGGCTCTGCCATAAAAAATCTTTTGGCTCATGAAAGTGGACGTCTTATTTTAAAACAGAGCATTTTGGGGAATTTTATTTGGCGTTAAATTGGAAAAATATTACTTTGCATTCAATTTCAAGCCATAATGTCAATAGAAATGACCACGTTCTTGGATATCTTTTCGTTTTCCGTCCCAGAAAAGTAGATAATTGTTTATGTTGCACAAAGAAGAATTTACAGCTTATTTTATCTCAGGAAAAAGAATTATCAGTTAACAACACTAAGTACTTACTTGCTATCGTAAATGCCAATTTATAAGGCTGTTTACTGATTATTATCTTAGTTTAAACACGTTTCAGATAAACTAGTTATTAATAAACGATTGAAAATGCCCAGTTGACTCAACTTTTGTTTAAAATGGGAAGCCCCGCGTTTAGAGTAACATATCGGGTCAAATATAACTCCGAGTTCGGCATTCATATTTTTGCACGTGGCAGTTTTACATATGTCGCAGTTGGCGTGGTGTGTGAAATAGGTAGGTGTTAAAGAAACGACAGCATTGTTAAAAAATTATTTCTCAAAAATCTATATAAATAACGAATGACAAGAGAAGTGTTGTTAGTTATGTTATTTTTATACTGTATACATGCGATTTGTAATATAAATCAGTGAATTTTGATATTGAGATGTGACATATTTAAAGAGAAATTATGAATTATTTTTGGTACATTGGTCCATAATGTCGGATGAGGTTAGAAAACAGCATTGCACAGAACTATATGAAGGCGATGTACGTTTAATGTTGGAATAATAATCAATTACATAATTATTTGTTATAATGTTGTAATGCTATTGTGTTAAATAAATTTAAAATTTGAATAACCGTTATGCATAGGAAGATTCATTTGAGCAGGGCAAAAAGAAAAAGCCTTTCGTAGGGCCACCATTGTCGAGGCTCATAACAATCGAGAGAAAGAAGCTATCAGTTGGTATAACCAGCAAATACGTTGATGCGCCAAAACAATATGACCACTTGGCGTCTTGGTCTACGTTAAGAATGCAGCGATTCTGCGAGATGTGGATTCGCCAAATCCTTTGTAGATTTCCGGAGATATGTACAAACAGGTCATTATATTCCCATCTATTATGGGCCGGTGGTTTGTTGGCACAGAGTTGTCGGCTGATAGCGTCCCATATGTATTTCAAGCCTCCACCGGACAGCGGCCGTGGCGCCTTATGTTTCAAGCAGTTGTTTGCCTGAATGACTGATTAACTGGAGCTACCATCGACCTGGTGTAACAAGAAATGTGATTCATCAGACCAGGCGACATATTTCCATTAATCGACAATCCACTATCGACGATCCCGTGTCCACTGCCATCAAAACTGACGATGTCGTATCAACAATGAACAATTAGGGGTCGCCTATTGCGGAACCTTTTGTTCAACTGTGTGCGCTGAACGGTGTCTTCCGAAGCACTTGTGGCCGCCCTTTGTCGTTATATCTGCCACAGACCCGCCTATCCCGCTTTAAAGAGTGGGAAACGCTCCGGTCTCCAGGTTCTGTAGTGAGTCGTGGACATCCAAAACTTTGTCGCCTATTCACGATTTCACCGTCCTTCAATCAGTTTTCATAGATACTCAATACAGTAGCACGCCAAAAGCTGTTTACGAAATGTTCGTTCTCAGTGGTTAAAACAATAACAATCTGCCCTTTGTCGAAGCCGCCTCTGTCATCATATTAGCCGGCTGGTGTGGCCGAGCGGTTCTAGACGCTTCAGTCTGGACCGTGCGACCGCTACGGTCGCAGGTTCGAATCCTGCCTCGGGCATTGATGTGTGTGACGTCCTTAGGTTAGTTAGGTTTAAGTAGTGCTAAGTTCTAGGGGACTAATGACCTCAGACGTTAAGTCCCATAGTGCTCAGAGCCATTTGAACCATTTGAATCTGTCATCATATTGTTTCGATTCATCAGTGTGTGTATGAGGTGGGCTGCAGTCTGTTACAGTTGTTTGTGAGTAAAATACATGTCGAACATTTAAATAATTAAATAACATACAATGCGTGACAAAAATGTGAAGCACACAGAAGATGAGAAGGCAACAAAATGAAACTTCGCGGGTTGAGAGGGTATGTGATGTTATTTCAGTGACTGCAAAATTGAAGCAAATTCGCGAAGAACTAGGCAGTATGAGTCCAGTTAGCAATATGACGTTGCACCCCTCTAGCCAGGATCCATGCACGTATTTGGTTGAAAAGGACGTCATAAAGCCATTGTATCTTCACAGGAGGCAAGCTGGCCCTCAACTGTTATAACTTGTCCTTGCTACTTAAAATACTGCCATTGGAGCCATGTCTGAGCTGTTCTGCTGAGAACAGATCTGAGGATCTTACAGCAGTACCGCAACATCAGGCAGACATTTCACAGATCCACGCGTCATTTGTGAACAAGCGATCTCTTTTTGAAAAATGGCACTATCGCATAAGAGGTAACATACGAAGACACAGTATGCCCGTGGTGTACCATCATTGTATTGTACTGTATTGTATTGTATGTTAACCGGGGGCTAGAAACGACAGAGGCTCCGTTCCCGCCGCAGCCGCAGTGGCACACCATCCTACGACGACTACCGCAGCCCACTTCACCCCTCCGCCGCCCCACACCGAACAACTCTTTCAGGGTTATTGAGAGGTTCGGCCCCCGGTTGCTCCTCCTAAGGTATGTCTGACATCAGACGAGTGCGACCCCTATGTTTGCGTGGTAGAATAATGGTGGTGTACGCGTATATTGAGAAAATGTTTACGTAACAATCGCCGACACAGAGTAGCTGAGGCGGAATAAGGAGAACCAGCCCGCATTCGCCGAGGCAGATGAAAACCGCCTAAAAACCGTCCACAGACTGGCCAGCTCACCGGTCCTCTACACAAGTCCACTGGGTGGAGTCTTGTTGGGGACCAGGCGCTCCTTCCTAATCCGAAAAGCTGTACGTTAGACTGCACGTCTAACTGGGCGGGCTGTACCATCATAGTGTGGAAATTGTCTCAGTCATTACCAGCTGTAATCTGAAGTCATATCCAACGGACTGCCACACCATGATACCAGGAGTAGCGCAGCTGTGCCTGCCCAAAACATTGGACGAATGGAACCTCCCACCAGGTCGTCATCACTCTGGCTGGCTATGGTCATCCTGCGTACTGCAGAACCGCGATTCATCCCTGAACATGTCATGCCACTCGCCAGCAGCCCATGCATCACGGTCATAGCTTCACTCCAAATGCAGCCTACGCAGGGATGGTAATTCGCTAGTACAGTTACTGTTGGTCTGCCAACAATGATGGATATGACGTAGAATGTTTCCAGAGTGTCCATTATTTACTCTCTGGTGGCAAACGCAAATTTGAATGTGTTACACTGTGCTTGGTGCACAATATGGCATTCCTTCCTTGTGGTGACAAGACGTGATCAACTGGCACCATAATGACAAATAGGCTTGCCGTCACTTTTCCATGCTGTCGAAAACTGGGCGACTGCCACATCTGAATGACTTCTAAATCCTTATAATCCTCGATTCGAACATCCACCTAAGTGGAGAACCACAATTCGGCCCCTTTCAAATCTGACAACGCTGTCTCACACGAGTATGTGGCATCTCTGTGACCTTCACAGTGATCATCCAACATGTGACACTGTTACCAGTTCTGGTGGCAACACTAAACAAGGAGAACACTAACATGCTACGGTGCTCATTGTACCTGCAACAGAGAACTGCAACTCTAACCCTTTACGTACTTGCTGATGGCATGTGCACATACGAAGCTGCACTGACATCCGACGATGTATTCTGGGTATGTCTGAGTATTTCATTTTTTTTGTCAAGCAGTGTATTTATCTGAAACGTAAAACCCCAGAAACTTAAAGCTCTTGACGGAGAAGCGAACCTGATAAAAAAAGATACTGCAGAATGAACTTTGACCAATAGAAATGTTTCGTCTGAACCAACAGTTGAGATAAAAAGTTAATTGTAGTTTTCATTCTCACGTGAAAATATGTGTAGGTCACAACAATTCGTTTCTATCGGAATAATTTACTCTGTAATTAATGCATTTTTATACGAACGAGAAGTGAGAGGCTATACAATATGATTCATCGCCATGCACTGCAATATTCTTGGCATGCTGCCCACAAGCCGTACCCATTCTTCGACAGTGTCGATTCTGTGTTGTGTGGATGATCTCTGCGACGAAACACTGCATGTTTAGCTTGTCCCAGGCACGTTCAATGGGGCTGATGAGAGCAGATACAGCAGGTATTACCCCGTTCGGGCGATTCCTGCCTCATGAGATATGATATTCAGAAGATCGGCGCGGGTGCACGTGCATTCCCGTCTTAAAAGACGAATCTACACCCGAAAAGTTGACAGCAGATTTTAGGATGCTGTCTTGATACTGTACAGCCCACACATTAAAGTCGACAACGATGAGAAGCCCCCGGTATCTTTACTGCCTGATCCACTTCCTAGTTGAAATGTGTTACGCTGTGCCTGGTACACAACCGTGAAACCGTGGGACTGTATTTTTGAGAGATGCATTAGTACCTTGCAGTCTATACCTACTTGTGTGACGATCATAAGGCGTCAGAAAATTCTGCAGTCGTCGATGAAGAGAATTCGACTCTATTGATACAGGTTCTGTTCCAGGTATTCTCTTGCTTCTTGGCACACAGTGATTCCTGGGGCTTGTATAAGGGGTGATGAAAGATTTCCCTTTAAGAGCGTTGTTGATGCGTACAGTATACAACGTAATACGACACTGATGCGAGTATATAAGCATCGACATCTAGGCATGCGACCAGTGTTGCATTTGTCTCTTTCTGACGTACAAGCTGGAAACGTGAACTGTGGCGACGTTATTACCACATGCCTCCAAACAGGACCAACATACTGTTATTCTTTTCTTGGCTGCCGAAGGACAAACACCGGTAGACAGCCATCGGAGAATGAAGAATGTGTATGGAGCAGCATGCATGTCGAAAACCGCTGTAGTGGAACGGTGCGCCAAATTCCACCGCTGGTCCCAGTTCGACACAAAATGCAGGTCGATCTGGGAGGCCGGCCAGCCTCATCCATTGCTCATTGATTCCAAGGAAGCTGGGGAAAGGTAGAGAAGCTGGCGAAAGGTAGAGCGCAACGCTGGAGAAATTATGACTTGTAATGAAGCGAAACGTCCGGGAAATCTGCTACAAGGAGCTGCTGCTGCTTCGTGATAATGCATGGCCCCATATCGGAAATGTCGTAACGCAGAACTTACGCCAACTCAAGTGAGACACTTGAGAATCCGCCCTATAGTCTTAATCTCTCTCCATTCGATTATCATGCCTTTGTTCCCTTAAAAAGAGGCCTTGAGAGTCAACGATTCCTGTCGAGCGACGACGTGCAAGAGGCAGTCACGGACTTCTTCACTCAGCAAAACACGGTCCTTACCAAACGGGTACCTTCAATCTACTGTGTCAGTGGGATGATTGCCTCAGTGATCACGGCGATTCTGCCTGATTGGCATACCCATTCTGAACTGTACGGTCTTCGAACGGAAACTTTTTGATCATCGCTTATGTTATTATTCTTGTGCCGGACGAAAATACACTCGCCGGTACAACGTTGGATTCTTTGATTTGCTCCGGGAGGAGACTGAGTGGATAATAACATAAAATGTTAGTTCACTTTGTTGTAACGTAGATAAGAAGAATTAACTTAACTTTGTGCAATCCATTTCCAAAGGAATGCCATGTGTGTTTACCACTGTCTAAGAAACATTAACGTATCACTTGATACAGGCAAAATACAAGTCTCTTTACCGGAGTACATTTAACAATAACTTTCACTTATAGTTCTGCCTAAGACGCTGAGAACACAGCTAGCATACTAGCAGACGATGCTGCCGTCTTACTCGATGATCGCAGACTCATCTGAGAGGTACTGTGCTTGGCCGCAAGTAGAAGATCCGTTGAGGCGGCGTAGCGAAACGTTTCTGGGCGGGGCTACGCCGATGTCGCTCATTCGTCGATAAGGTTTGTAGCGACTGTCGTCTCTTTTGGTTGCGCTGCGACAAGTTTACCGCGCTGCGGAACTTCGCTCTTTGGACGACACCACAATTCCGAAGGGGACCTAGACGCCAAATCGAAAGTGTTTGTCGTGTGCCACGTATCAACACGGCCCTCTCCGTTGCCTCTAAAAAGCCAGGGTGCAGTTTTGCCGCATTCTTCTGCGAGCGATCATTTGTAGGTAACGGGCACCACTGGTACTATTGACCGCGGGCGATAACTACCAGGCAGTTCCTCAATCTTTTGTGTCTCACGATAGCGGTTGAAAATTCGAAATGATGTTGTTGTGGAGAGTCTAGCTTCGTGTGATGCTACCCGCATGGGCATCCCTCATCGGAAAACTCGATTTGCTCAATCCATGCGGATTTTTTTTTAACCCGTATCTAATCTAATTATGTTGGAGTTGATCGTTAGTGTGCGTGTGTTACTGTTTCTTAGGTTACAAAAGAACAACTACGGCTACTAGGTTAGTAAGTAAACAGATTTTGCGTGGCTTTGGGACGATATCCTGCCACAATCAGATCGAACTACGTTACGCACAAATCTTATCTGATTGTATAAAAAAGATAACAAGCCACGAGTAATCCAGTTCTTAACCTTTTCAATACATATTTCTAAAATAAAACTAGTTTCTTTGAGTGGTATACAGTAGAGTCCCGTTAACCCAAACTAATTGGGACCAGACGTTGTTCGGATAACCAATTTGTTCGGATTAGACGGAATTACGGTGACGAGTTTCTAGAATGAAGTATACCAAGCAGATAAGTAGGTACACCATGGTAACAAATTGGAACAAGTGTGGGAACAATGTCTCACTCTCACTCCTTGCCCTTGTTGTGCATTGTTGAGACCTTTGAAGTGGCTGAGGACAGTGCAATGCCAGTTGGCTCGCAAAGTGCTTGGTTATGTTGGTTATGGATCAATCACTGGCATTCGTAACAGGTGTATTGTATTCGTTCAGGTGTAGCGGTGTACATATTTTCATCAGTAGTGAACGGAAACATACAACGTTAACTCTCAAAGAAAAACGGAATGCTTTGAAGCGAATAGACAAATGTGAGAATGTATCTAAACTGGCAACGGAACTGAGAAGTGTCGCCAATTTAGCGACTTTGTCGCTAGAAATGGTGACTTTTGCCGTCGTCTTAGCGACAATAAAAAACTTTTTAGCGACAAAAATTATTTAGCGACTTATCTGGCGACTTTTGGAGTACTGACGATTTTGGAAGTACAAATCAAAACTATTTTGGGCCATTATTTTCATTAACAAAACTAAGTTTTAACTAGTGAATGGGTGCTACACTGACTTTGTTCTAGATTTACTAAGTTAAATTAAGTTCTTAGCAGATCATGTAGCATTGTTCAGCATTTAGTGAACCTGAATGTGGGAATTGCCTACAGAGTAAGAAAACCTTGACTATAGAACAATTCATTATTCATTACCCACTAGGCTGTTATCGTCGATAGCGTATCGATATTCTTCAACTTTTGAACTCCCTTTATTTTTCGAATTGACAAAAAACATACGTAATATTAAGTATAATAAAATACATTTCTGCCCAGCAACCTCTAATTTTTCGAAATGTTAACTTGCAGTCAAATTATTACCACATGCACAGTGGTAACGCAAGAACAATTCGGTGGGGGTATCTCATAGACATTATTACGTTTTAAACAATGAACAAATAGGACTGATATCGAGTTGCCGAATGAGTAGATAGTTTCTTGACGTCTAGTTCGCCTGAGTTTTAATGTATTTTCAGTGATTATAAATTGGTGAAACTTACGTTGTGGTGGCTTACATAATGGATTTACCGCAGACGAAGAAGCAGTACGCTGAGAAATATCTGGATGCTTGGGAAGCAGAATCTGAATTCAATGGGTGGCTGAAACCAGTTGTTGGAGGCTTATCCAAGGCAGGTTCCCAAGTATGTTCAGCAGAGTTTTATGTTAAATTGTGTGATATTAGAAAGCATTCGAAAACTATTAAGAATAAACAAAAAATATTGATTTAAAAAAAAAACACAAACCACCTTACCTATGAAAATTGTTCCGAAAACTAAAGTTAGAATAGCAAGCAGAGTGTAAGGCGCCCTCTCTTTCTTTATTGCTGAATATTGTTCTATTTTAACTATAGATCATTTAGTAATACTGTGCAAGAAGGTGTTTTCCGGTGATGAGGGCGCTAAACACATGCAATTACATCGTACAAAGTGCACTAACATTATAACTGAAGTTTTGGCTCCATATTTCACACAATCATTGGTTGAAGATATAGGTAACAAAAAATACAGTGTACTAACAGATGAATCCACAGACGTATCAATATCTAAAATGCTAGGTATCGTTATACTCTACTATAGTGTGAACAACCAAACCATTAGATCAGCATTTCTCAAACTCGCTGTAGTAGAAACTGCAGATGCAAGAAATCTGGCTGCTGTTCTTGTGAATTCTTTGAAAGATCTCAAACTTCCAATCGCTAATATGGTAGGAATTGGCACAGATAATGCTTCTGCAATGATTGGAATAAACAGTGGACTTTTCGAACAACTCAAGAGAGAATATGGTTTGCAGCATTTGGTATTGATCCGTTGCATTTGTCACTCTCTTGAGCTTCCAATTTCGCACGCCTCAGTGAGACCATACCTAGAAACATAGAGTTTCTTGTACGGAAAAACTTACAATTGCTTCTCCATTTTACCCAAAAGACAAGGGGAATATAAAAAGATTTATGGGACAATAAATTGTGGAAAACAGCCACTAAAAATTTTGAAGATCTGTGCAACTCGTTGGCTTTCAATTGAACCAGCAATACGAAGAATTCTGGAGCAGTGGGAAGAACTAAAGCTACATTTTTCACTTGCCATGGTTCAAGACAATTGTTACACTGCCGATCTTTTGTACAAGATGTATTGTGACGACTCAAATCATCTATACATGTTTTACCTTAAACGTGGTTTAAAAGACGTACAAATAGCAATAGAAGCTTTTGAAGGAGAAGACGATGACCCCACTAAATTACTAGGTACACTTGTATTTCTCATGCAGTCACTCGCACAAAACACAGTTTTTCCAACTGTTGATTTGTTGACAACAACAGTTCCAAGCGAATGTATGTACGCAAATCCGAACCTTGGCTTTATGTTTGAAAAGAAATTGTCTGAGTCAAGTTTGTCTGAAGAAAATAAAGTTCATTTGAAGAAGAGACGATTTGAGTTTAGTCTGAAACTCATAAAAGAAATTCAACAAAGCCTGTCAAGTAACGTTACGATCCTGGAAAAATGTCAATGCCGAATGTTGAAGAACACTAAAAGTGAATAAAAATAATGCTGTAGCGGATGTACCAAGGAATTGGGTTTTAGTGGCGATTTCATAGACGGTATGCTGCAAGAATGGCATAATATCAACTTCATTAGGGGAATAACACTACTAACACTGTTCGATTTTGGAGTGAGGTTTTTCTAGTATAAAAATGCCGCAGGGGAGAATCCTTTTTCTTTGATTTCACAGCTAGCAATGACTGTTCTATGCCTACCGCATTCAAATGCAGAAGTGGAAAGACTATTCAGTTCTATGAACATTATAAAAAGTAAACAACGTAACAGATTATCGTTAAAGACAATTAATGCTTTGATCATATTGACATACCAGCTGAAGAAACAAAATAAAGATTGTCCACCTTTTGACATACCGTCAGATGTGTTTGAGCTTTTTGGAACGAACAAAAGTTACTCTTTTGTGACAAAACCAGTCGACCTGCAACACCATCTTTTGAGCGACGTTCAACACTCTACATCAACTACAGTTCTGTCAGAGCATGAAACAGAACAGTTATTCGATCTTCTGAGTGACGACGATGAATAGCTTACATAACGGTATGTATATATTTTGTAACCTAATTTGAGTTCGTGCTTTCTTTTGTTACAAATATATTTGTATATTTCTAGTATATTTGACTACTGTGATTGAAACAACAATTTATGTGTTGCGTCAATTATGATAACATGTTTAATTAAACGTTAGCGTATTTTATATGTATGTTGTTGCAAGCGATACGTCTTTTAATTAAGACAATGTAGCAATTACGTATGAGACAATTTTCATTAATATTTTATTATCCCCCCCCCCCCCCCCCACTGCCTTAACCATTCACAGCACGAAATTTTCAGTACACCCCGAGTAAAATCAGTTTTAGCGGCTTTCTAGCGACTTTTGATATTGAATCTAGCGATCGGATTTTTTAGAGTTGGCAACACTGGAACTGGGTGTTGGTAAAGCAACCATTATGATTGGAAGAAGAATCGAGCGAAGCTTGAACAGTCCACTGCAAAAAAAAAAAAAAAAAAAAAAAAAAAAAAAAAAAAAAAAAAAAAAAAAAAATCTGTCAGCTAAAAATTACTGAATAGCAGCTTTCTCCTGATAGTGATGCAGCGAAGGAATACTTGGGTGAGTCCAAAAAAATAAGAGAGGGAAAATATTCTCTCCAACAAAGTTATATCGCTGACGAGACGGGCCTTAATTTTAGGCCATTGCCAACAAAAAGCCTGGCATCAGAAGCAGAAGACCATGCGGCTGGTTTTAAAATATGCAAAGATTGTGCAGCAACGCTGCTAGTAATCACGAGCTGCCTTTAAAGCTGATCGTCAAATCTGCTTGGCGCAGAGCTTCTAAAAACTTCAACATGAAGTCCCTGCCCGTATATTATCGCAACCAGAAAAAAGCATGGATGGTAAGCTGTTCAAAGAATGGTTTCAAGGCCAGCTTGTTCCCTCTGTTCGACGGTTTTCTAAGGAAAATCATTTGTCTCCCCGTGTAATCCTTTTGATTGATAACGCGCCATCTCACCCCAGCACTGAGGAATTATGTGACGAAGAAATTGTGGCGAAGTTTTTGCCGACGAATGTTACACCACTTCTACAGCCGATGGATCAAAGCGTACTGCAAACACTAAAACTGATTTATAGAAAACAATTTTTAAGTAGCATTTCTTTAGTGGACAAAATAAAGAAGACCAATGTGATGGATGTTGTTTATTGGGTTGCTGAGGCTTGGCAGAATATTTGAGAAAACCCTCTGAGAAAATCGTGGAGAAAAATGTGGACATCTCTTGAATTTTAGGATAAACTAGCTGAAAATGAAGAGGAAAATCCACTACAAATGATACAGACGATCCCTGGATGTGAAGAAGCTAGTGAAGAAGACGTAGATGAGTGGATGGCAGCGGATGGGGCATGGTTGGAGAACCTTACTGACGCTGATTTAGTTGCTGCTGTGACTCAAGACTGGGAAGAAGAGGACTGCTGCGACGGAAGTGACAATGAGCCTGAAAGCGACTAAGGAGAGCTGGTGCCACACAGTGGCGCAGCAGAAGCCTTCACCTCGCGCTACGTTTCTTGGAGCAAGAGCCCACTACTACACCTGCTAATTTGATGTTTATGAGACGATGGCGCAACTATGCGTCATATAACAGACTGTCTTCTTTACGCCAAAAAAACAATGACTGAATTATTGTCATAAAAAAAGTGGGGATAAAATGTCCGCTGTATTTTAGTAAGTTTCACAGGTTTTCTTTCGTTACTAAGCAGTGTTTGAACCTTATGTTTTCTTGCTAATTTTCTAATACATGTTTACTGTACAGTGTAAATTAAAATAGTGCGCATGTACAGCAGTTTACCGCACAGTTTTCCATACCTTTCATTTTTCATGTTCTGATTAACCGAGCGTTGGGATTAGGCCTACCGGGGTTCGGGTTAGTGGGACTCTGCTGTAGTTGCTAATTATGTATATATTGCGTAATATCCATGATGGGTCACTGCTGTATATTAACGCTGTTTGGGTTACTGCTGTGTGTTCGTATGTTTCTTTATATTACATGCACATGAGAGTGTAGCGAAACTTTTTCTTATCCGATTATACACGATCCGACCAAAAGCATTGCGACACCTGTTAATGAACATTAAAATGGGATGTGGCGCCCCGTAATCATTATGACGATTTGAAAGCGTGGCTTATGAGGAACCGCTCTACCATTGTACTCCCTACGCCCAGTCATGATGAAAGCTGGGCTGCTGGTAGGAGTCTGGAATTCGAGAGTGATTTATTCCACCGATTTCATGCGATTTTTTACAACCGTCCTCTGCTATGCCCTGCTTGTTCGGCAGTACATGTTGCCGCCCTAGTCTTGGTTTATCTGTGGTTGTTGTGTCGCGTTTCCACTTCACAATCGCATCTCTAACAGTCGACTTGGGAAACCTTACTCAGACGACATCCAATGAATAGTCCACGTTCGAAGCTTTTGAGCTCTCCTGACCAACCCAGCCTGTTTTTACTGCCCTCTACTGACAATAGAACACTCCCCGCCTCCGTTTCTACCGGCGGATTCGCCTGTCATGGAATATTGTGGTCAGTTCCGCACAAATACGGGCGTCCATACACTTTCGATCAGGTAGCTTATGAAAAAAATGCATTCCACGGGATGGGTGCTGTAGTTTCAATGTTTTCATTTTTTCACTAGTCTAGAAATGTAACTATTTTATCATAGTTGCTGTTTCATCGTTAGGTTGTCGTCGGCATCTGTTTCTGAATTTAATGTAGTTGTATAAAGCGTTTACAGAGGATTGTAGCAATGGAGGCTACTGTCGACAGGAACAAGACAAAAGAAGTACTTTCTGCAGTTAGAAAAAAGTGAAAATGAAAAGAAAGTGCTGTGATTCTGATAATGAAAATAGGGTAACACACAGAGTGGTAGCCTTACTAGGATGTGAGACCCGGACCCATACCGAAATCTTGCATTAGGTTGAGAATTTTGGCCTGGTTCACTGGTAGACTGGATGTGATTTTCAGATTGTTCCTCACGCCTGTTATGCCATAGTTTACAAGTGGTAACGTCATATAATAAATAAGGACTGATGTAAAATTCAGAACACGATTTCTTTATTCGTTTGTCGGTTGGATTTTTCAGCTTTAGTCATTGTTAGTCAATTAAAATTCAAGTAGTTTTAGGTGCCTGACAGCTTTTGCCGTTAATGATCCCGATGCTTTGTATTTCGCGCGTTGGGAGTCCCTGTTGTTTTCGTCCCGGTATCCTCCTGTTTCTATTATTCATAATATGGAATTTTTACAATGTTTGCAGACATCGGAGACGATAGTCAATCGAGTCAGCTTTCTGAATCATCTTCAAGGACAGAGACAGACCGTTTTAGTCTACAACTTCGAGCTGTAGAGAGACAAGAAGCACAAATTTTAGGATTAGCGAATGTGTTCTTTTACAAGCACAGTCAAAAAGTTGGCGCATATTTATGTCGACAATATGGTCTCAGTAACACAATAATATAATTGCAAATCACCCTGTTCTGACCAAGGATTTCAGGAGATTTCCCTTGGTGGTATTACAAGTGTCAGAAGACACGACCAATTGGGCCTCTCGTTGCCACTCTTAGAGTTAGTTAGAAAGAACCGAGAAATTCACAGCGGCCGCTTATTGGTCAGGGAAAGAGACCTGAAAAAAGATTGTTTGTGTCGCAGATTACTCATCCAGAGTTACTTGGTTTGATTTTCAGCGGCCACCTCGAATTGTTCTATGGTTTTTAATGGGTCCATTCAGTCTCGTAATTTTACATGAGAAGCTGCTTCAACAAATAAGCAACAACAAAAGGAAGAGAGACGACAAAGTTGCGTCGAATTCAAAGATTTGCTTTCGGCTGTGAGACATAACTGATGAGCCAGAACATTATGATCACTGCTCACCGCGAGTATGAATTCCACCTGGTGGTATTGCGGGCAAATGACGCAGTAAAGAGAGAATGTAATCGGAAGAGAGACCAATGGACAGATATTATAGCGAAGACACGAGCCGAAATGAGGAAAACCACTGACATAAGCGATTTGGACAAAGGGTACATTATTGTGGCGCTGCAGCTGGAAACGGAAACGGCAAAGATGGTCGCCTATTGGCGTACTACTGTCGTGAGATCCTATGGAAAGTGGTTGAAGGATGGTGAAATAACGAGTAGGCCGTATGGTATTGGACGACCAAGTCTCATCACAAAACGTAGAGGTCGGAGGGTCCCCCACGGTGTAACCCGGGATAGGTAGTGATCTGTGGCAGATCTGACGATAGAGCACAGTGCTGGTGCAGGCACAAGCGTTCCGGAGCGAACCGTTCAAAGGCTGCTGTTGAACATGGAGCTCCACATCACACGTCCCCTACGTTTTCGTGTGTTGACCCAACGGCGTCGTCAGTTTTGATTGCAGTGGGCACAGTGCCACTGTCCAGCAGGCGAATCGCTGCACGGAACGTGCTCCACCCCATAGATGGGGGCGGTGGGGACAGAATTATGCTATGAGGTACAGTGAAATGGGACTCCATGGGATCTACGGTGGTAATCGAAGGCCTCATGACAGCTGTGAACTACGTGAACATTATTGCGGACCAGCTGCGTCGCTTCATGCTTCTAGTCTCCGTCCGCAGCTCGTGGTCCTGCTGTAGCGTTCTCGGTTTCCGCGCCCGGTTTCCCGGGTTCGATTCCCGGCGGGGTCAGGGATTTTCTCTGCCTCGTGATGACTGGGTGTTGTGTGATGTCCTTAGGTTAGTTAGGTTTAAGAAGTTCTAAGTTCTAGGGGACTGATGACCATAGATGTTAGGACCCATAGTGCTCAGAGCCATTTGGACCATTTTTTTCTAGTCTCCCCCTACGACGATGATATCTTCTAGCAGGATATCTGTGCGTGTTGCAAGGTCAGAATCTTGCTACAGTGGTTTGAGAGGCATTTTAGTGAACTCACATTGATCTCTTGGGCAGAAAATATGACTGATCTGCACCCAATGGAACACACATCGGGCGCCATTTACATGCCAGTAAACCATCCCCGTAATTTGCAGGAATTGCCCGAGCTGTCTGTAGACATCTGGTGCCACATACTTCTGGAATCCCGTCAAGGACTTGTATAATCCATGCCCAGCAGAATCTCTGTTGTACTGTGTTTGAGAAAAACACCGTATTAAACACGTGGTCATAATGTCTTGGCTCATCGGTGTATATTTAGTATTATAAAGAGACTTGGTATATTGCTGTTAATGAAAATTTCATATTTTTAAATGAGAGCTGTGAAGAGATGTGCGGTCCGTACAAACATAGTGCTCATTTTTAAAAACAGAACACACAGACCGTTAGTGTTATGCGGAGTTTCTTTTCTGGATAGTCCGCCCCGATAGCTGAGAGGTCAGCGCGGCTGTCGGTCACGCCAAGGGGCCCGATATATGGTAAAAAAAAAAAAAAAAAAAAAAAAAAATCAATTCCCGGCTTGGTCGGAGAGCTTCTCCGCTAAGGAACTGGGTGTTGTGTTGTCCTCATTATCATTTCATCATCATCAGTGGAAGGAACGGGAAACCACCATTGGGATCACTTCCCTAGACGCTCATGCGATGGACCTCTCTGCGAGGCTTCCCCATGACAAGACCTGCCGTAAGGCAGAACACAAACTTTAGTTTTAATTTTTCAGGATAAGTGGTTTTCAGATATCGCCAGACTAAACGGCATGCCGTTGAACAACCAGACAAAAATATGACAACGCAAATATGTTTCGAAAAATTTGCAAAGTAAAAGGCAACATAGTTAATAAAAAAAATGGTTCAAATGGCTCTGAGCACTATGGGACTTAACTTCGGAGGTCACCAGTCCCCTAGAACGTAGAAATACTTAAACATAACTAACCTAAGGACATCACACACATCCATGTCCGAGGCAGGAGTCGAACCTGCGACCGTAGCAATCGCGTGGTTCCAGACTGTAGCACCTAGAACCGCTCGGCCACTCCGGCCAGCCCATAGTTAACACAACAATAAAAAAGCAAACGTCGAAACTAAGGAAAAATCTTAAGATCGTTCGCTGTCCATAAATTTAAATTAGTTTTATCAAGCTGCAACGGAAAGAAATAATTTTCGTGGAAGATAACGAACAAGTGCACCGTGTAAATGTGTCAGAAAAGAAAACAAAGACTAGTGTATGCGAGATGACATTTCTCCACTGGTTACGGGAACCGATATACGAGAACAGTACACTTTACAGTGGAGGAATCGCTGTCGCATTACCTGGATTGAAGTGGTGGTTCGGCTTGGCACTACGCAAGCTTCGTGCAGAGAGCGGTAGCTGGCGGGTCGCCGTGCAGAAGTGTGCGAGACGACGTCTCCCGGCTGCCAGGCACGTACCGACAGATGGAAACTCCTCAAGATACCGAACACCATATCGTCTGTAAGCGTTATCTCTCGCGGGTAACTCGATATCCTTGGCGTATGAACGAAAGGAATTTCAAGGTTATGGAAATCACAGATACTTATCACTGGAGTTCGATGATGTGTCTCAAGAGATGAAAAGGACCGATATCACTTGACTTCGAAGATCGGCTATCAGATTGAACAAAGTGGCGCATTGCTAAGAGACACTGCACTCCTATAAGGGAGGATGAGGGTTCTGTTTCTCGTTCAGTCACTCAGATTTAGGTTTCCCATAACTCCCGTAAAACGATTAATTACTCAAGGCATATTCCGGGATGCTTTCTTTGAACAGGACACGGCCGATTTGCTACTCTATCAGTCCCTAATCCGAGATTGCGAGATTGTACTCAGGCTTGGTTCCAGAGTTCCGTTCCGGCAGGAAGGTGTAAAAGGGGGAGGGGGTGGCAGGGGGGCGCTGGGATCGTCACATTTTGTTACTGTCTGCTTTCCAAATAAAGATTGCCATCACAACTACATTTAACTTGTCACAAAAGGCTGAGAGGTTAATAATAAAATATTTAAAATGTCAATACAGTAATAATAAATCAAACTTTCCAATCCAACCAGAGACAGTCCTGCCAGAACATGAATCAACATGAGACAACAATCCAGTTCCGGAATGACCTCTGGGGAACTGCAAAAGGCTACAACAAAACTACGGGGTGGGATGGATAAAGGACTTCGAAAGTAAATTTTCCTAATTGTAAGAACTTCCTAATTGTAAGAACAGAACGCTACAACTGAGGATACGCCTGAAGTGGTTGGGAAAAGAACGAAGATAGTGGAGAAGTGCCAACGATAGACTGCACAAATTCTGGACTCAAACACCTGAGCTGTCCGCATGTGGAAATGGCTGAACTGTTTAGCGCCATGCTGCAGACAGGAAACATCGGCGAACGCCTGACAAGTGGAGAGACGTATGCAATACAGAAGGACCCACCCAAAGAGGCAGCACCTGGATACTGCAGGCTAGTAACGTGTTTGACCACCATATTGAAATTGCTGACAGGCATCATAGTCGACAGAATCCAGAATTTTCTGGAAGAATACATCATACCAGTAGAAGAAAAAGGTAACACGCGAAGGAGCACAAAAGACCAACTCCTGGGCGACAAAATGATTCTGAAGAATTGCAAAAGATGAAAAACAAATTTGTATACGACCTGGATTCACTACAAAAAAAGACTTTGAACCACTGCCACACACTTTGTCCTAAAGCGCCTGGAAATCAGTGGGAAATTTAAAGAATATGCTATGGAACGCTGGAAAAGGTAACTATTGGTCGGAAAACAAAATTACGGACTAGTCAAAATCAAGAGAGGCATTTTCCAATGGGACTCGTTGTTCGCCTGCTGTCCATCGTTACCGTGATTCCACTCTGAAAAATCTTACAAAACTCAAACCTGGGGTATGAAGCAGCGAGGAATTCTCAGAAAACATCGCCTGAAGCAAACGATTCCACTGAAGGTCTATGGAAAATCTGAAACTGAAATCCAGTGTCTGACGAATACAGCCCGAATCTTCAACAATGACATCAGCATGGAATTCGCCTTAGACAAGTGCACCTCACTGGCACAAAAGAAGGCCAAATTCTCATAAAGTGAAGGCATCCAATTGCCAAATGGACAATCCGTCAAGTGACACCAACATTCACAATGCACTCCACCCTCTCACTGACGTCAACAACCTGTTCTTAATCAGAAAAGGAGATGATGAAGGACTTACGCAAGTGACGCAGACGGTGGAAGAAGATAAGCATACATCGGCAGACTACGGGGAAGATAGCAAAGGATCAGCTCTAATTGAAGTCAGCATTTTCAAGGTAAAGTAAACCAAGGATCAATACCAGCAAGCCGTACTCTATCGCCGGACTAAGAATCTGAGCAATCACGTGTTGCGTGGACAGTTTTTGGAGAATAATGCAGGTGAAATAGACCAAAAAAAAAAAGACCTGGTAGTGACTTGCCAAAGGAACCCTCGTGTTTGAAACGGAAGGCCTTATTTTTACAAGACAGGACAATCCATCAGAACTACACTATGTGATCAAAAGTGTTCGGACACACACAAAAAACATACTTTTCCACATTAGGTGCATTGTGCTCCCACCTACTGCCAGGTACTCCATATCAACGACCTCAGTAGTGATTAGACATAGTGAGAGAGAGCAAATGGGGCGCTCCACGGCACTCACGGTCTTCGAACGTGGTCACACGTCTGTACGCGAGATTTCCATACTCATAAATATCCGTAGGTCCACTGTTCCTGACGTGATAGGGAGTGGAAACGTGAAGGGACACGTACAGCACAAAAGCGTACAGGCCGACCTCGTCTGTTGACTGACAGAGACTGCCGACAGTTTAATAGAATCGTAATGTGTAATTGGCGGACAACTATCCAGATCATCACACAAGAAGTTCAAACTGCATCAGAATTCACTGCAAATACTATGACAGTTAGGCAGGAGGTGAGAAAATTTGCCTTTCATGGTCGAGCGGCTGCTCATAAGCCACACATCATGTCGGTAAATGCCAAACGATGCCTCGCTTGGTGTAAGAAGCGTAAACATTGGTCGATTGAACAGTGGAAAAACGTTGTGTGGAGTGACGAATCATGGTACACAAAGTGGCGATCCTATGGAAGGATGTAGGTGTGGTGAATGCCCGGTGAACGCCATCTGCCAGCGTGTGTAGTGCCAACACTAAAATTCGGAGGCTGTAGTGTTATGGTGTGGTCGTTTTTTTTATGGAAGGGGCTTGCACCCCTTGTTGTTTTGCATGGAACTATGACAGCACAGGCCTACATTGATGTTTTAAGCACCTTCTTGCGTCCCCCTATTGAAGAGCAATTCGGGGATGACGATTGCATCTTTCAACAAGATCGAGCACCTGTACATAATTCCCAGCCTCTAGCATAGTGGTTACACGACAATGACATCCCTGTAATGGACTTGCCTGCACAGGGTCCTGACCTGAATCCTGTAGGACACCTTTGGGATGTTTGGAAGCCGACTTCGTGCCAGGCCTTACTGACCGACATCGATACCTATCCTCAGTGAAGCACTCCATGAAGAATGGGCTGCCATTCCCCGAGAAACCTTCCAGCACCGGATTGAACGTATGCCTGCGAGAGTGGAAGCTGTCATCAAGGCTAAGGGTGGGCCAACATCACATTGAATCCAACATTACCGATGGAGGGCGTAACGAACTTGTAAGTCACTTTCAGCCAGCTGTCCGGATACTTTTGATCACGTAGTGTAACTCCTTCAAAACAAGAATAGGTAAAATACCCGAAGTGCTGGCAGCAAAGAAGCTGACGAAACTATTGACTGTGTCTTTTGCTGTTGCTCCGACTGATTAAAAGCAGAGGCACGATGATGTGGCACGACTGATACGCTGGAACGTACGCCAAAATTATCATCTCCTGCTAACAGGGAACTGTTGGGACAAAAGTGAGTAAAAGCTGTCGAAAAAGAACGTGCAATTTACTGTAGGACTTCCGACTTGAGACAAATCGAATGATGGAATACAGGACATCAACATTACCGTTGTAGAGAAAAAGAAAGTTAGGATCATTCACAGTAGCATTTCAGGTGGTAGCAGAAACGATGAAGAACAACTTGAAACAATTGCCAGATATGCAGTCCTGAAAACTAAGTTACAGCAACTCTACCGTGAACCAGTGAAAGTGGTACCAGTGGTTGGCTGCATTGCCAAAACATCTTAGTCGACTCTCGAAAATCATTAGCACTGATAAAATATCGATCTGCCAAGTAAGAAAGAATCTACATCAATTATTAGCCGATGTATCACTCAGTCCTAAGGGTTTGGGGTAAGTGTCCGTCTAGTGATAACATATGAAATCCAGCATAGTGAACTTAATTGCTATTTTTGTGTTGCAACAATACGTATAATAGTAATAATGATAATAATAATAATGATAATAATAATAGTAATAGTAATATCTTTACATCTGTGCTTACTACATTTCATCAGTTTCCGAAAGTTTCAAGAGTATCTGTGCATGCAACTGATTCAACATTTACAATAGCAACAAAATGGTTCAAATGGCTCTGAGCACTATGGTACTTAACTTCTGAGGTCATCAGTCCCCTAGAACTTAGAACTACTTAAACCTAACTAACCTAAGGACGACACACACATCCTTGCCCGAGACAGGGTTCGAACCTGCGACCGTAACGGTCACTCGGTTCCAGATTGAAGCGCCTATAACCGCGCGGCCACTGCAGCCGGCTACAATAGCAACAAACTCGCACAATTTTGACAACTTCATGATTTACGCGATATAAAATCGAAGTGGGCATTCACTATCGTCAGGGTGCCAATAAGCATCACCATAGTCTGATGACTATAGCTATACAAGCACGTAACATCTGGGTGGGGGTTGGGAGAGGGATGAACGTTCGGTGATTGATGTTTCTTTCATCTGTTTCCGCCCACGTCGCGCTACCTTTATTAAGCGAGGGTACTTTCCTTTCTCTTTTGCCTTAGTCAACTTCCCATGGTTTGATGGCTCTGCCAGAGGACAGGACCGTCATAGAATTTTTTGTCAGCTGTAAGCACGGCCGTGACAAGTACTGAGAACTATGTTGTGTTAAACAAAGCTTGTAGTTTTCAAGAGTTCTTTGCCACTTTGAAGTCTATTACGTCTCATGCGACTTTACTATCCGAAATTTTGGAAACTGATATAAGTACAAAAGTATATAAATGCGTAGCTGTAAAATTTCTTGGAGGGTATGATCTCAAGATCGCCTGCGTCACCCAACCCCTTTTCATCTGCACCTGCTTTTGCTTTTTCCTTCCTTTCTACGGCGGTCAGTCGCTACCGTCAATTATATAGTGGTAGAATCGGGAATAATTTGAGGGTAGCGACCACATACAGGGCGTAGACAAAAAAATGAAAACACCAAAAACACAAGACATTGCCATGTGTAATACGGTGTAGGTGAACTGTTGGTATTCAAAACAGCTTCCAGCCATCTTGGAATGGATAAATACGGGTCCTGTATGGTTTTCAAGGGAATCTTATTCCAATCTTCCTCTAAAATAGTGGCAAGTTAAGGTAACAGTGATGGAGGCGGATAGCGATCACGCACCCTTTTCTCCAAGGTAGATCACAAAGACTTCATAATATTGAGACGTTGTGACTGATGGCCAGGGGAAGTGGGACAATTCAACCTCGAGCTCCCAAAACCAGTCCTGGACCATCTGAGCTGTGTGAACAGGAACCCTGTCATCATGGAACGCAGTACCACCACTTGGGAAATCAAATTGTACCATGGGATGGTCCTGATCAGTCATAACGGTCACATAATCCTTGGCAATAAAGCGACCTCGCAGAAAACAATTGGCCCTTGGAATACAGCAGGCCGTTTTTGGAGTAGGAAATATTGCGACACGGCGATAATCAAAGCTGAAAATGCTGCTATACCACAGTCTCAAATTCAGGGAACCGTACTTTGTAATGAACATTTTCTAGGAGCCTGTCTAGTATTATCGTTTGCTGCAAAGATCGCAGAATCTAATTATCACTTATTGAACTCCATAATAATATGTAACAAATGTCATCACACGAGTTTGTTGACCTATAGAAACCACGCATAAATGTTCCCGAGCCAATTTTAATTAACAGTTCACTTTTACGAACAGTAATGGAACATCATCTGCACATACGTTTTGAATCTCGGAAAACTAGTCGCAGACTATGTTTACAAACGTTTTCCGTGGCTAGTGTGAACTCAAACATAATTTGAATAACACAAATTATTCTCTTGTACCGCGAACATTTTGATAGTATGTAAGATAGTTCGAATTGAGTAATGAGCTAGCTTGAGTGTTTCGTGCCTGCCCACTCAGGGTGCGCTGATTGTTGGTCCTCCAATGATATACATATAATATTAAATGAAATTATTAACTAAGCTTTGAGTGTGAGGGTTAACGAAATGATAATTATAAACTGTTCAGTCTGGATAACATCGTCAACATAGTTGGAACTCTGCACCAACATTTAAATAGTAACACGAGGATTAACTTTTGTTTCAAGATCCGATTGATCTCGAAAGTAAAAAATGTTTTATTTCTAACAGTTTGCTACACCTTCCAGCTACTTCTCTACATAATTGCCGCTCCTGTTTGTACATTTATCGTAGCGATGTGCCACTTTCCAGTACCCTCTTTATAGAATAGAGCCAACTGGGCTTTCCGCCAGTTCTCCATGCTGGTCTGCAGCTCGTTGCCTGTGCCAAAATGCTGTCCTCACAGCCAGCGATTCATGTGAGCAAAGTGGTGAAAATCAGAATGAGCCAAGCGCAGGCTGTTTGGTGTGTGATCAAACACTTATCATAGAAAACGCTGAAGGAGCTTCTTTGTTGCTACAGAGTATTGCCGTGACGAAGGACAGTGCCGGATGTCAACATCCATCTTCGCTTATTCTAATTGCCCTCCATAGACGATATTCTGGAATCGCCTGATCTGCTCGCTGAATAAGATCTTCACCTGACACTCATTTGCCATCTCCAACCGCCTGCATGATGAACGTCTGTATGCCGTTCTTCAAAGTTCCTGCACGTCTGCTGCACTTTGCTGTCACGCTTGACAGTTACGTTATGTAGGTTGCATGAAATCAGGAGGAACCCCTAAGCATGAGGATAGCGAACGACAGCACGCACGAACTGAAAAATGCGACGTGACGCGATCGACGGACGTAACAGAGACAATCCGCAAAGCATCATCGGATTTTCACTGCCGTTTTAATTTCTATGTGAATCACACCTTTCTGTGCAAACTTGATCTCTACTTGGTTTCGTTCGCACGCTCTCCGGGTATTTATCGTTTATTTGTTGGGTGGGGTATTCTGGTGATCTTTATTGATCCCTAATTTGCAACAGCGCGAGTCTTCGTACACTATACAATAGAATATGATAAACAGTGGGCTGAAATGTGGTGTAAATGCCACAAGAGTACAATACTGGTGCAGGCACACGTGCTATCAGGGCACACTGTTCTGTGTAAATTGTTGAATATGGGGCTCCGAGAAAACGATCCCTACGCCTGGCCGTCCACTGGGCAATATTCGTCCGACTAACAGATTGTCCAAATGGTCGAACAACTACGGCCGACCGATGAAGCTCCTCCACTGCATGCGAGGAACATCCGACACACAGCCGGCAGCGTCAATCGTTAGGTAAATGAACTGCTTGACGCCTCGTCTCCATTCTTCTTTGCGTAAATTGGTTGCATTCTCTACGAAAACCTGCCATAAATCATGCCATTTCTTCTTTATAAAATTGAAATAAAAGAAAGTGAAATAAGTTGATGACTAGATAAGAAAGTTAAGACATCACAAATAAGTAACCTGAGTCTTTCATGAACAATATCATCAACGAGTAACAGTGCATTGCAGTCTTAAGTCATGCGGTTGGGTTTTGCGCCGGGTGATGAGGTGCAAACTACGCAGTATTTCCATTGAGCACCTGGTCATCACCATCAGGACATGATGGCGTCTGTCAGCTTGATTGTCTCGTGGTGAATACTCTTACAAAGCGTTAAGCGGCATATGCTGTTGTTTGTTGCAGATATTTGGCATCCGATTCCTTCAAAATATTGGAATATCCATTTAGAATATCAAACGTTGCAGTTGGGCGAATAGTGAAGGAAATTTGCCAAGCAATTTGGGAAGGTTTGCATGCTTTCTATATACCTTTCCCCACAGATATGATGTCAGGCCAACAGTAGCTTTTTTGGGAGAAATGAGAGTTTCCGATCTGTCTGGGGTGCATAGATGGGAAGCATGTGAGAATAAAGAATCCACGTCATTCTAGTAGCATGTTCAGAAATAACAAGCAGGATTTTCTTTTTTAATTTATTGTCATGCATGCTGTATCTGGTCCAGGTCACAAGTTTCTATCTACACACGCAGAAAAACCACCTCTGGCCATAATAACGGCCTTGATACACCTGGGCATTGAGTCAAACAGAGCTTGGATGGCGTGTACAGGTACAACTGCCCATGCAGCTTCAACACGATACCACAGTTCATCAAGAGTAGTGACTGGCGCATTGTGACGAGCCAGTTGTCGGCCACCATTGACCAGACGTTTTCAATTAGTGATAGATCTGGAGAATGTGCTGGACAGGGCAGCAGTCCAACATTTTCTGTATCCAGAAAGGCCCGTACAGGACCTGCAACATGCGGTCGTGCATTATCCTGCTGAAATGTAGGGTTTCGCAGGGATCGAATGATGGGTAGAGCCACGGGTCGTAACACATCTGAAATGTAACGTCCACTGTTCAAAGTGCCGTCAGTGCGAACAAGAGGTGACCGAAGCGTGTAACCATCACGTCGGGTGATACGCCAGTATGGCGATGACGAATACACGCTTCCAATGTGCGTTCACCGCGATGTCGCCAAACACGGATGCGACGATCATGATGCTGTAAACAGAACCTGGATTCATCCGAAAAAATGACGTTTTGCCATTCGTGCACCCAGGTTCGTCGTTGAGTACACCATCGCAGGCGCTCCTGTCTGTGATGCAGCGTCAAGGGTAACCGCAGGCATGGTCTCCGAGCAGATAGTCCATGCTGCTGCAAACGTCGTCGAACTGTTCGTGCAGATGATTGTTGTCTTGCAAACGTCCCCATCTGTTGACTCAGGTATCGAGACGTTGCTGCACGATCCGTTACAGCCATGCGGATAAGATGCCTGTCATCTCGACTGCTAGTGATACGAGGCCGTTGGGGTCCAGCACGGCGTTCCGTATTACCCTTCTGTACCCACCGATTCCATATTCTGCTAACAGTCATTGGATCTCGACCAACGCGAGCAGCAATGTCGCGATACGATAGACCGCAATCGCGATAGGCTACAATCCGACCTTTATCAAAGTCGGAAACGTGATGGTACGCATTTCTCCTCCTTACACGAGAGATCACAACAACGTTTCACCAGGCAATGCCGGTCAACTGCTGTTTGTTGCGAGAAATCGGTTGGAAACTTTCATGGCAGCACGTTGTAGGTGTCGCCACCGGCGCCAATGTTGTGTGAATGCTCTGAAAAGCTAATCATTTGCATATCTTCCTGTTGGTTAAATTTCGCGTCTGTGGCACGTCATCTTCGTGGTGTAGCAGTTTTAATGGCCAGTAGTGTATTAACCATAGTTTTCTTGGTAAGTAGCGGTGGTGAAACTTCGTGTTATGCATATCCCACGCTGATCTGTTCTCATTCACAAGACATATAAGCTTCTCAAAATCTATAGTTTGTAATTAACCTTGTATTATTAAACACTTGCAAAATTTACGATTGCCATTGGTACCAACTCGCAGTACTCGCCAATCTGGTATTGTCAGTATATAGTGTCAAACAGGAGATGTTGTGCTTATTTTGTATGTGGCATATCATTGGAGACATTATATTTGTAATTAACTAGTGTATCAACAACAAATTAACTAACAGTGTGCCGCAGAGGTTAGCCACGCGGTCTCAAGGCACCTTGCCACAGTTCGCGCGGCTCCTCCGCCCCCCCCCCCCCCCCCCCCACCTGGCGGAGGTTCGAGTCCTCCCTTGTGCATGGGTGTGTGTATTGTCCTTAGTAAGTTAGTTTAAGTTATAATAAGCAGTGTGTAAGCCTAGGAATCGATGACCTCAGCAGTATCGTCCCTTAGGAATTTACCACAACACTAACAAAAAACAAAAACTAACAGTGTAACATTTTCCCGCGATTTAGTGTTTTAGGGTTAAGTAAAAAATACACCGAGATAAAACCAACAACTACGTTCGACGAATCTCATTTTACTGGGATCCACCCGACTTGGTCGTTTGCAGTGGACGCGGGACAGACCTGCTACAGGCCGTAGGATTAGTCAGTTGTGTGCGTCTGTATGCCCGTACAGCTAGACGGAGACCCGCTACAGGCCGTAGGATTAGTCAGTCGTGTGCGTCTGTATGCCCGTACAGCTAGACGGAGACCCGCTACAGGCCGTAGGATTAGTGAGTCGTGTCCGTCTGTATGCCCGTACAACTAGACGGAGACCCGCTACAGGCCGTAGGATTAGTCAGTCGTGTGCATCTGTATGCCCGTAAAGCTAGACGGAGACCCGCTACAGGCCATAGGATTAGTCAGTCGTGTGCGTCTGTATGCCCATACAGCTAGACGGAGACCCGCTACAGGCCGTAGGATTAGTGAGTCGTGTGCATCTGTATGCCCGTACAGCTAGACGGAGACCCACTACAGGCCATAGGATTAGTCAGTCGTGTGCGTCTGTATGCCCGTACAGCTAGACTGAGACCCGCTACAGGCCGTAAGATTAGTCAGTCGTGTGCGTCTGTATGCCCGTACAGCTAGACGGAGACCCGCTACAGGCCGTATGATTAGCCAGTCGTGTGCGTCTGTATGCCCGTACAGCTAGACGGAGACCCGCTATAGGCCGTAGGATTAGTCAGTCGTGTGCGTCTGTATGCCCGTACAGCTAGACGGAGACCCGCTACAGGCCGTAGGATTAGTCAGTCGTGTGCGTCTGTATGCCCATACAGCTAAACGGAGACCCGCTACAGGCTGTAGGATTAGTCAGTCGTGTGCGTCTGTATGCCCTTACAGCTAGACGGAGACCCGCTACAGGCCGTAGGATTAGTCAGTCGTGTGCGTCTGTAAGCCCGTACAGCTTACTTGTTCCCATGTTCACCCGCACACATCCACAAGTTCGACTGCAGGGGCCGCGGGGTCATCAAGAGTGGATCGGTGATCAAAGGAAGCCTGCCGTCTGGTCGGGTACATTACATTTGTTGTTTCGTCAGGTCTATTGTCCTGTCCGCATGTGGCGTAATCCATGTGAACGCCTTCTAGAAACATGCAGCGCATCAGGGACGCAGGAAGAAAACGCAACCGGAACCCTTTAATGTGGTGTAAATTTCGCCGATTGGGCTTTTAATGCCAAGTTCCGTTGTTGCACAAGGCATTTCTGCAGTATACTTGTTTCCACGAAAGCTCTTCTCTTAAAATGAGTACGTGCACATATCTCAAGTAGTCTCTTATATGGCCATACTGATACAGTAGAAGTTAGTATACTGTTCAATTTAAACTACTGTAGCTGACCTTGTATCAATGTCGTATAAAGTACGGCCAAGAAGAAACACGTTTTATCTCCGTAGATAAGTCCGTCTTCCTGCTTCCTGTAACCACATAGCCAGACATGAGAGCGGTGTTTTCACCCAATAGCCCATTCCGGCCATATTATCTTCGAATTTTAGCATACTTCTCGAATGCTTTGGCGCGAAGTTTCAACGTCGACGTCAACAAGCTGTACTCGTTTTTTCTGGAGTTTTCGAATGCAGTTAAAAAAATTACATCAATCCATTTACAGTAAATATCTCGGCTGGCACAGGAGTTAAGATTAAATGTACAGCAAATCCACGCGCCCCTCTGCGCACTATCAGCTACCGAAACTCTCGTTCCGATATCTAGAACTAGAACTACACAAGATGGGCGCAAGCTTTGCCTGATTCACACTAAACATAATGTGTGTGTGTGTGTGTGTGTGTGTGGCGTAAGATCGGGCACCCCTTTTATCTCGTGAACGGCTGAAGATATCTAAACGAGATGGTCCGTGAATGGTGGTACACAGAGAGCCACGTAAGTCTTTTGTGTGTTTAATCTTCTTAGCTCCTCTTTCAACCGAAATACTGAAGGTACGTAGGTACCTTTTTTTTTTTTTTTTTTTGAAAAATTGAACCTCTTGTGCCTTACTTCTATTCTAATTTTGGCCTCATTCGCTGCAAAATGCAAGTGGTAGACAGAAATATGTGAACTCCACACATAATAGTACCATGCCTAATAAGGAGCACGCATATTACTTGCAGGCCTCTGGTCCTGCACTGCTATATTTAAGTTTGGAGTGTGTAGCAAGGGAGTACTCACCGTCCTCCAGCCAGCCACTGTCGCCTAGCGGTTCTAGGCGCTTCAGTCCGGAACCACGCTGCTGCAACGGTCGCAGGTTCGAATCCTGCCTCGGGCATGGCTGTGTGTGATGTCCTTAGGTTAGCCAGGTTTAAGTAGTTCTACGTGTAGGGGTCTGATCACCTCAGATGTTAAGGTCCATAATGCTTGGAGCCATTTGATTTTCACCGCCCTTCCCTTCTTATCACTCCACAACGATGAGACAGAACACAAACTTGACGCGACAATGCTTTACCCCATATCACTTTACAACTGCGCAAGGTGATATTCAGTAAATACTTTACAACGTGCCCGCGAGCTGCAGCCCTCGGATGGTCGACACATACATCTAGTCGCTGCAGTATCTGCAGGCTACCCCAGGCAACTGCACTTAACTGATGCTCGGCAGTATCTGCGTGAATAAAGGGTCTGGAAACACAAGATTTCCCGACAGGGGGACAAGTTATGCTGGACAGATGATTTGCAGGGTTAACAAAACGCCACTAGATGGCATTTGGACTGGCAAATGAGTTATGGGTCTCAGCATATCCTCACTCTATATGAGCCTTCTTGTTTTACAGGATAAACATGAACCGGCCGCAGTGGCCGAGTGGTTCTAGGCGCTACAGTTTGGAACCGCGCGACCGCTACTGTCGCAGTTTCGAATCCTGCTTCGGGCATGGATGTGTGTGATGTCCTTAGATTAGTTAGGTTTAAGTAGTTCTAAGTTCTAAAGGACTGAGGACCACAGCAGTGAAGTCTCATAGTGCTCAGAGCCAGTTGAACCATTTTTGATAAACATGAATTTAACAAGGACAAAATGGAAACGTAAATTCCAAACAATGAAAACAAAAATATAACTAGACACAATATCAAGATATATAAAAGTGAAATAAACTGACAATCAAGTTACACAAAACCAACTAAAATTACTGTGATACTGAAATATGTCAGCGACAGCACAGGACCTGGAAGAGCAGTTGAACGGAATGGATAGTGTCTTGAAAGGAGGGTATAAGATGAACATCAACAAAAGCAAAACGAGGATAATGGAATGTAGTCGAATTAAGTCGGGTGATGCTGACGGAATTAGATTAGGAAATGAGACACTTAAAGTAGTAAAGGAGTTTTGCTATTTGGGGAGCAAAATAACTGATGATGGTCGAAGTAGAGAGGATACCAAATGTAGACTGGCAATGGCAAGGAGAGCGTTTCTGAAGAAGAGAAATTTTTTAACATCGAGTATAGATTTAAGTGTCAGTAAGTAGTTTCTGTAAGTATTTGTATGGAGTGTAGCCATGTATGGAAGTGAAATATGGACGGTAAATAGTTTGGACAAGAAGGGAATAGAAGCTTTCTAAATGTGGTGCTACAGAAGAATGCTGAAGATTAGGTGGGTAGACCACATAACTAATGAGGAGGTATTGAATAGAATTGGTAGGACATGTTCTGAGGCATCAAGGGATCACAAATTTAGCGTTGAAGGGCAACGTGGAGGCTAAAAATCGTAGAGGGAGACCAAGAGATGAATACACAAAGCAGATTCAGAATGATGTAGGTTACAGTAAGTACTGGGAGATGAAGAAGCTTGCACAGGATAGAGTAGCATTGAGAGCTGCATCAAACCAGTCTCAGGACTGAAGACCACAACAACAACACTGAATATGAAAAATGAAGGATACTAATTTATGAAGTAAGACATAAAAAACAATAAATATTAATGTCACACTGCATTGGGACATTAAAGGTACTAACATTCCAGGCACAATAGCAACAAAAATGTTACTTTCACACTGCCTATGAAACTTAGGAAATCAGCACTGACAACAGTCAGTCCATAGAAAAAAAAAAAAATTCTCAAGCTGATATTATGAATTAAAATTTTGTTGCTGTAAACAGCAGTTTGGAGATGGGCTTTTATGAGAGGGAACACATCACTGGTTCACTGCTTGGGCAGTGGAAGCAATTTCGCTAACAGGCCTTTCTAATCCGCTAGTGGCAATTTCCAGCATCACCATACGAACACTTTTATCCCATGTTCAAAGCTGTGTTGCTGCAGCAGATGCAGGAACTCACTGGACCACCTCTCCCGAAGAATCATTCACCCTTTGTACAAGTTACCATCTCTGCAAGAGCAAGAGCAGGGGCTCAGGATAGGCGTCAAGATGGTTCCCCTTTAAATACCAGATGTTGTAGTCGTCGAGAGGACTGTCGTGATTCAACAAACAGGCCAACAAATCTGCGATTTCCATCATTAGCTGTACACTGCTGAATGTGTGTCTCACACGATTTATATTGCTTGCACACAGCCTTGCGTGGAGTTGGAGAAATTCTACCAACCAAATTTTGTTTCGATCAGCATGGGGTGCTTTGACTTTGCTAAACTCCCTTGCCCAAGATATCGAAGAAAACATCTGCCCCCCCCCCCCCCCCCAGAACTGTCTGTTCTGGCAGACACATAGATGTCAAGATCAGCTAGACGCAGAACATACGGAATGCTCCAAGCTGTTGTGTCTATGCAGTTAGATGATAACTCATTGTTGACATTGTCCACAACAGCACAATTGGTTATAATGCGAGAATCATTAAGAATGGAAGACACACCAACCTTACAAATATGTTACACAGAATTAGCATGGCTATTGTTTATACTATTCTCTGGGAATTGCTATTTTTCTCAGTTTTAGTTTCTTTGGCACGCCCCTGGAAATAGACAATTGGCTTGCACTGTCTAGGAGCACCCTAGAAGATTGCTGTCTACACTTTCTTACAAGGAGCAATATTGTTCTTTCTCAAGAAGCGACCAGGGTACATGCACAAAAACAAAGCTTATTTCTTGTTATAATCCCCCAAAGTCGTCAATATTTAGCTCTGGAAACACCTTGCGTTTGATGATAGCTTGCGGTTCATTACAAAATTGACACGCCTCCTCAACATCAGTATTAGCCAGATGAGCAATCTCACATCCCTCGCTTGATATGAGTTACTGGCATTTCCCTGTAATCCTTTGAGGTGATGTCCCTGAATCTGATCAGCTCAAGAGCCTGACATTTTGCGTACAAAAAATCTGTCAATTGATTCAGTGTGGTGAATGTGGGCCCAGACATTTTAAATCGCACGCATGACGGTCTGTGGGTCGCAAACCAGCCAAAACGCTTCCGAAAAAAATGACTTCATGAAGTGGGACGCCAGCTTAAGAGTCATTAAGGCCTTTAAAGGCCTACGCACACATGGTTAATTAAATGCCTATAATCCGTTGCCGTCCCATGTCCGACTGTGGGTAAAGCCAACAACGCCTTTGCATGTATGGTTGCAAATATTTTGCGATTGTCGTACATCGGCACAAAAAGTCCCCAAGCAATGGATAGATTTTCTAATGGGACAGATAAAAGCTTCAGTAGGTTCTTTGTTTCACCCCGCAAAGAGGACATTAGGTAATGAAATTTTTGGATGTCTTCAGTTGAAGTATTACTCATAATGATGGGAAAGCAGAAAGGTGGAAGGAGTATATAGAGAGTCTATACAAGGGCGATGTACTTCAGGATAATATTATGGAAATGGAAGAGGATGTAGATGAAGATGAAATGGGGGAAATGATACTGCGTGAAGAGTTTGACAGAGCACTGAAAGACATGAGTCGAAACAAGAACCCCGGAGTAGACAACATTCCATTGGAACTACTGACGGCCTTGGGAGAGCCAGTTCTGACAAGACTCTACCATCTGGTGAGCAAGATGTATGAAACAGGCGAAATACCCTCAGACTTCAAGAAGAATATAATAATTCCAATCCCAAAGAAAGTAGGTATTGACAGATGTGAAAATTACTGAACTATCAGTTTAATAAGTCACAGCTGCAAAGTACTAACACGAATTCTTTACAGACGAATGGACAAACTGGTAGACGCCGACCTCGGGGAAGATCAGTTTGGGTTCCGTAGAAATGTTGGAACACGTTAGGCAATACTGACCTTACGTCTTATCTTAGAAGATAGATTAAGGAAAGGCAAACCTACGTTTCTAGCATTTGTAGACTTAGAGAAAACTTTTGACAATGTTGACTGGAATAATCTCTTCCAAATTCTGAAGGGGTAAAATACAGGGATCGAAAGGCTATTTACAATTTGTACAGAAACCAGATGGCAGTTTTAAGAGTCGAGGGGCATGAAAGGGAAGCAGTGGTTGGGAAGGGAGTGAGACAGGGTTGTAGCCTGTCCCCGATGTTATTCAATCTGTATATTGAGCAAGCAGTAAAGGAAACAAAAGAAAAATTTGGAGTAGGTATTAAAATTCTTGGAGAAGAAGTAAAAACTTTAAGGTTCGCCAATGACATTGTAATTACGTCAGAGACAGCTAAGGGCTTCGAAGAGCAGTTGAACGGAATTGACAGTGTCTTGAAAGGAGGGTATAAGATGAACATCAACAAAAGCAAAACGAGGATAATGGAATGTAGTCGAATTAAGTCGGGTGATGCTGACGGAATTAGATTAGGAAATGAGACGCTTAAAGTAGTAAAGTAGTTTTGCTATTTGGGGAGCAAAATAACTGATGGTGGTCGAATTAGAGAGGATATAAAATGTAGACTGGCAATGGCAAGGAGAGCGTTTCTGAAGAAGAGAAATTTGTTTACATCGAGTATAGATTTAAGTGCCAGGAAGTTGTTTCTGGAAGTATTTGTATAGAGTGTAGCCATGTATGGAAGTGAAATATGGACGATAAATAGTTTGGACAAGAAGAGAATAGAAGCTTTCGAAATGTGGTGCTACAGAAGAATGCTGAAGATTAGATGGGTAGATCACTTAACTAACGAGGAGGTATTGAATAGGATTGGGGGGAAGAGGAGTCTGTGGCACAACTTGACAAGAAGAAGGGACCGGTTGGTAGGACATGTTCTGAGGCATCAAGGGATCACCAATTTAGTATTGGAGGGCAGCGTGAAGGGTAAAAATCGTAGAGGGAGACCAAGAGATGAATACCCTAAGCAGATTCAGAAGGATGTGGGTTGCAGTAACTACTGGGAGATGAAGAAGCTTGCAGAGGATAGGGTAGCACGGAGAGCTGCATCAAACCAGTCTCAGGACTGAAGACCAAAACAACAACAACTCATAATGAGATTAAAAAAACAATACAAATAGCAGGTAGATTCAAAGCACTGACAATGGTGGCCGGATTCGATTCCACACGTTGTGGTAGCTTAGCATGCATTTTTATTAAACACTTAATAGTGGTTTCAATGAATCCCCAGGAATCCTCGAATTTCTTCCTGTCCTTATTGTTATCCGTGGATTCGTGTTCAGTTCCCAGCCGACCTTGAGGCGACTCAGTCTCATTCTGAACCCATGTCAATCTGCGAAATTTTGATTCCAACATTTCACTGCTAGAACTATCTTTAGTCTGCAAAAAACTCTCCAAACGTGCGCGAGCGCTCCTTCCAACACCCCCCCCCCCCCCCCCCCCCTCTGTTTGACTAATCGTGTCCTCTCAGAAGAATCCTGGAAATAGGAAGCCAACAACTGCACCCCCAGGTTGCAGTCGGCGCGAAGTGAGACAGCAGTGACGTCTCAGACGCTTGCAGTTGGCCCACAGGATGCAACGGTCTCCGATGACGCGAAGTTTTGGCGGCAGTAGATGACGTCACTCCGTAGTTCGCGTTCGACGGGATACATTAAATGCTAGGGCTGTTATCGACGTCCCGAACCGGCCTTGGAACGCTCGGTAACGCTTGCCGTCGAAACTAGAACGTGTGCAGTTCACACGTGGTTAGTTTCTCACGGTGTTTTAAACGTTCATGAATACCAGAACAAACAGGTGCGAGAACGTACCTATTACGTGTGCTCACGTATCCGGCCCGGAGGACCAATAAATGTACGCAGTTCACTTGCAAGGCCTTTGGTCCTGCACTTGTACATTTAAGTTCGGAGTGTGCAGTACGGGAGGACTCACTACCCTCCCCTTATTTCCACTTTTCAGTGATAAGACGGAACACAAACTTTATGCGAAAATGCTTTATTCCTTATTAAATTACAAGTGATATTGAGTAATCCTTTACATGGTACCCACGAACTGGAGCCCTTGGCTAGTCAAGATATAGGTCTGCTCGCAGCAGTGTCTCCAGGGTAACTGAGGCAACCGCTCTCAATGAAGCTCGTCGATACTGTCTTGAACAAGGACATGGAAAGCCCTATTCTGTACAAACAAAGTTACAGTATTTCCCGACAGGGAGCGGATCATACTGCACAGACTGACCTGTCCGGTTTACAAAATGCTGTTAGATGGCACTTGGGGTAGAAAGTGAGTTACGGAACTCAATATACTCTGTACAAGAACCGCTGGAGTTCAAAGCAGCTTCCAGTCGTCTCGGAATATATACATACAGGTCTTGTGTGTTTTTCATGGGCATCTTATATCATTCTTCCTGCAAAATAGTGGTAATTTCAGTTAACGGTGATGGAGATCTATAGCGACCATGCACCCTTCCCTCCAAAAGTAGACCACAAAGGCTCACTAATACTGTTATCTGATGACTGGTGGCCAGAGGAGATCGGTGATCACAAAACCAGTCTTGGACCACGCAAGCTTTGTTAACAGGCGCTCTGTCCTCTTGGAACACAGCATCACAACTGGGGAACAAAAATTGTATCCCGGGATTGACCTTATGAACCAAAATGGTCACACAATCCTTGCAGAAAATCCACGGGACCCATGGAACACCACGATATGGCTGCTCAAATCATCACCAAACCCCTGCCATGTTTCACTCTTTGGACGTAAATTCAGACAAATGTAAAAAAAAAAAATGTGAAACAAGACTCATCCGACCAAATGACAACCTCCCGTTGTCCCACAGTCCAGGTTTTATGGCTTCATCACCACGTTTTCCATTTATGGGCCTTTGCATCACTGATGAGATGAGTGGTTTTGTAATTCCAACGCCTCCAGCAATTCCAAACTTGTGGATCTCCTTTAGTGTTGTTTTGGTGCTGACAGTGATCTGATTGCGACATTCAGTTGTGTATTGACTTCTGCAGCTGTCGTCCTCATATGTTTCGTCACAATCGTCCTGCTGGGAGGCCTCATCTGGGATGTGGAGGTGGCCTTGCCTGTAGTTATCGAGCCTACAGGGTGCGGTCTTTGGCACGAACGATGACTGTTGAGTGAGTCCTGAGGCCATCCTGAGTCCATTCAGGGGGCTGGTGGAGGTGGTGAAGCTGCTGGCCTCGCGCTCTGTGCAAGCAGAGCTCGCAATTTGCAGCATTGTTCCCCAGAGTTGATCGGGGTCCTTTGGTATAGAGCCAAGAGGAGGGTCTCAGCCATAGGCTTCGTCGACTCTGTGACAGTCTTGGCTGCAAATTTCTAGGCCTGTCGTTGTGTATGGATTTGTAGGCATCCACTTGATAGGTCAGGCGAGCACTACATAAAGGAAGCAGCTTCTAGAGTAACAGTTTACTTGTGGAGTGCACATGAGATTTTTTTTTTTTTTTAGGCTAGATGGTAGTTTGAGGTGCTCTGACGAACACTCGCCAATCGATACGCAGCAAGGGAAGCCAGACGGCGTTCAGTGCAAAGACACTTCGAGTGTCAAAGTTTTATCAGCGAACTATCGAAGTATTCGTAATAAAGTTTCCGAATTCGCTGCTCACCAGGAAAGTTATCACAGTCAGATTATTCTTGGGACCGAGAACTGGCTGAAACTAAAAGTGGAAAGCTCTGAAATATTTAGCGAGTTATATATTGGAAAGACAGATTACAACCATAGGAGGGGGAGTGTTCACTGCAGTTGACAAAAATATTGTGTCTATTGAGATCGAAGTTGAGTGTGACAGTGAAGTTTATTTTTATTTAATTGTATGGTGATTTTATACAATATACAGTTGATACAAGGCAAAATACATATGATAAACCTTAAAGTCCGTGTTTTTCAACCAATTAATTAAGTTGGGTGTGAGAGTGAACAAGTCGTCAGGAATTCCAGGGTATGAATGAAGTGGACAGCGTTGGACTAAATGTTCAATTGTCTGCTCTTCTTGATTACATTCACACATTGGTGAACTGATCCAGCCCCATTTGTACCTGAAGTAGCTACAACAACCATGTCCAGTTCTTAACCTGTTGAGGCGGCACCAGACGTTACTCGGCAGGTCAAAACCTTTTGACTTCTTTGTGGGATCAAGGAGATGGGCTCTTGTTCCCCATGTTTTTGTTGGCCATTCATGCTTCCAGCTTTCATTTAGATCAAAACCATCCGCGATGAGTTGTCCTGCAGTAACACTTGCTGGTCTTTCTGATTGCAATCGTTGCTGTGGCGGATGACAGAATTCCTGGTGCAGTGGTAGAGAGGGTGATGCAGAGATTTTCTTGGCCTCCCTCAGTAGAGCTTGTTTCTGCCTTAGGTGGCGGGATGTGAGTCAGTACAGGTAACCAGTGGCATGCGGGTCGATCCTTGCTCACGTCCGTAGGTATGTCCTAAATTACCCTACACGTGACCCCTGTGTGGTGTTAAACGAGCAACAGTGTCATAGGTGGGTGATATACAATATGTCCGGAAACATAATTAATAACAGTGAAGTTATCTTGTCGCATATAACAGGTGTAGGTGAAACCAAGTTAATCGTTGGATGTTTTTACCTGCCACCCGACTCCGCTGTGACAGTTCTGGAGTCATTCACAGAAAGCCTACGGTCAGTAGCGTGGAAATACCCAAATCATGCAACACTAGTTGGAGGGGACTTTAGCCAACTGAGTGTAGATTGGAATGTCTGTGGATTCATTGCGGAGAGTATGGACAGTCATGCGAAATACTTTTGCGCATGTTTTCTGAAAACTGTCTTAATAACTAGCTTGGCAGCCTACACGGAATGGAAATATCTTAGATCTTGTAGCTACAAATAGGACGGACCTTATCGACAATGTCAGTATGGAAACGGGGATTAGCGGTCACGACGTCATTAGAGCAACTATGGTTACGAAAGTTAATAAATCAGACAAGAAGGCTAGAAGAGTGTTTCTACTAGGTACAGCACATAAGACGTTGTTAGTATTTCACTTATACAGCGAACTGACATCACCCAGTTCCATTAAGATGGATGTAGAGGAATTATGGGCAAAGTTTAAGCAGATTGTGAATCATGGTCTGGAGAATTATGTGCCTAGTAAGTGGATTAAAAACGGCAAAGACCCACCATGAAAAAAATTTAGAAAATGCTGAGGAAGCAGAGGGTGTTGCACTCCCGATTCAAAAGAGAATACACAGATGACGGCAAGCAAACGTAGTAGAGATCCGTGCATTTGTGAAAAGATCTATGCGCGAAGCATATAACAACTACCAACGTCATACCTTAGCGAAAGATCTGGCAGAGAACACGAGAAAATACTGGTCCTGTGTAAAATCGCTAAGCGGGTCTAAGGCTTCCATTCAGTCCCCTGTTGACCAGTCTTGTGTGGCAGTTGAAGTCAGGAAACGAAAGCTGAAGTTTGAAATTTCACGTTCAAGAAATCGTTCACACAGGAGAACGGTATAACTTACCGTCGTCAGACAGACTCCTGTATGGACGACATAGTAATAAGCATCGCTGGCGTGGAGAAAGAACTGAAAGATTTGAAAACAAATCAATCACCAAGTCCGGATAGAATCTGAGTTCGGGTTTACAAGGAGTACTCTGTGGCACTGTTCCCTTACCTAGCTTGCATTTGTTGTGAATCCCTCGCCCAGCACAAAGTCCCGAGCGACTGAAAAAAACGGAGGTGATTCCAACATATAAGAAGAGCTAAAGAACGGGCTCACAATATTACAGACCAATATCCTAACTCCGGTTTGCTGCAGAATCCTTGAACATATTCTCAGTTCTAATATAGTAAACTTTCTTGAGACTGAAAAGCTTATGTCCACGAATCAACATAGTTTTCGAAAGCATCGTTCGTGCGAAACTCAGCTTGCCCTTCTCATGATAAACTGTGAACTACAGATGAAGCGCAACAAGCAGATTCCCTGTTTCTAGATATCCGGAAAGCAATTGCCACGGTGGCCCATTGCAGACTGTTAACGAAGGCACGAGGAAATGGAATAAATTCACAAATATGTGAGTGGTTATGTTGTCCTCGACGGCGAATATTCATCAGAGACAAGAGTATCGTCAGGAGCATCCCTAGGGAAGTGTGATGGGACCACTGTTGTTCTTTATAGACATAAATAATTTGTCAGATAGGGTGGGCAGCAATCTGCGGTTGTTTGCTAATGATTCGGTGGTGTACGGTAAGGTGTCGAAGCTGAGTGACTGTAGGAAACACAAGACGACTTAGTCAAAATTTCTAGTTGGCGTCATGAATGGCACAGCTCGACTTAGGCAAAATTTCTAGTTGGTGTGATGAATGGCACAGCTAGCTCTAAATGTGGAAAAATGCAGATTAATCTGGATGACTAGAGAGAACGAACCTGTAAAGTTCGGTTACAGTATTACTAGTGTCTTGCTTGATACAGTCAAGTCATTTAAATATCTGGGCGTAACGTTGCAAAGCGATATGAAATGGAACGAGCATGTGACAACTGATGTAGGGAAGGCAAATGATCGACTTTGGTTTATTGCGATAATTTTAGGAAAGAGTGGTTCGGCTGTAAAGGAGACCGCGTATGGCACGCTGGTGCGACCTATTCTTGAGTACTGCCCGAGTGTTTGGCATCCGTACCAGATCGAACAGAACGAATATATTGAAGCAGTTCAGAGGTGGGCTGCTAGATTTGTTGCTGGTAGATTCGAACAACACATAAGTGTTACGATAATACTTCGGGAAATCAAATGGGGGTGTATTGGAGACTGAAGACTTAAAATGTTTAGTCTCTTTAAACCTAGAACCAGCATTGGCTGCAGAATATAGTCTGGGTTATTTGCCTGCTATGAGCTACAATACCTCAAGACTTCTACATAGTTTCTGAGTTTGTTGTGTTAACCTTTAACAGTAGGAGTACCATGGGAGTCATTTTTGTGGCACGAGGATTTTTTATGGCCCTACCACGTGCCCTCTTCATAATAAAAAAAAAAGGCTCTGAGCACTATGGGACTTAACATCTTAGGTCATCAGTACCCTAGAACTTAGAACTACTTAAACCTAACTAACCTAAGGACCTCACACACATCCATGCCCGAGGCAGGATTCGAACGTGCGACCGTAGCAGTCCCGCGGTTCCGGACTGCAGCGCTAGAACCGCGTGGCCACCGCGGCCGGCCCTCTCCATAATCATCACAGGACCAAACGCTCCTTTGACTTTTTATCATTTGTGGGGTTGTACAGTTCACCAAAATTTCATCCCCCTTGACAACATAGAAGTATGAAACATTTAACTGCTATGCGAAAGTAAGTGGATTATTTTTGACCCATAGGCACTAATACAATTTGATGTCAGTAACACCAGTTTTCAGACACTAAATGGTTTCTGGGCGTGCCTCGACGTTATTCACGAGACGTTGGAGTGTATTATGACGCTCTGGGCCAAAAAGAACGTGAAATACGAAGAACTCTGAGGTCGGGCGAGCCTTTGGACCTATGAAGTGACACTGGGAAGCTACAGAGTAACATATTACGCAGTGGGGAAGTCCCCCCTTCCTCCTACACCGCTTCCTGGGGCACTGCTAATACTTCTCTTACACGATAGCGGATGCAAGGCGCGTAGCCCTTACGGAAGTTTCCTCTCAGTATATCTTTGTCTACTGACAAGACAGGCGGTCTGAGGCAGTTCTGACGCCAGCGATATGAGCTTGCAGTTTATTTTCGCGAGTTCACGTCATCGATGGCAAGAAGACATGGCCTTATGTAGGCCGAGATTCTCTACTATCTGGAGCATGTTTCATCGATGTAGAGTGATGAATCCAGTAGTGAGACGAATGTGGAGAAGGACGACAATTTTGTTCCAGTGGAAACTACTGACTCAAGTGGTTCAGACGCATCAAATGAACAGTAAGAGGAATCTGATCCATCTGATGATGAGCTACCTCTTGCACAACGAAAGCATGGCCATTCTATGTAAGTTTTTGAACCAATGATCTCACAATGTAATGTATGGCTTTGTTTCTTCCATTCTTTAGGTGTTGGATTTACGGATTCTACCCAAGGTCAGACACAGAAGGTAGGCGAAGCAATCAGAATGTGTTGCGAGAAATATCCTGGTCGACGGAACACGCTAAAAGACATGTTGAAGACGACTCGCCACTCCATGCGTTGCAACTGTGTGTCAGCAAACCGATTTTGAAACTCATAAGAGGAACTGAGCCGTGGTAAAAATTGCAGTTTTGAAGGGTATGTCGCAGCGCGTAGTGTGAAGCAGTCGCCCTCCGTTACTGGCGGTGGCGCCGCTGTGGCAATCGCAGCTTTGGTGTCTCCCTCTGGTGGGAAAGGGGAAAGGTTGCCTGTTCACGGCATTTAAGGGGCGCTATGAGCTTGCCAGCTTTAACTTTCCACAATTTTCCGCCATTTTACACTTTAAGTCACCGTTTTATCGCCTGTTTTTCTTGTTTCTTTTCTTCTTCCGTTTTTAACAAAGTCTATAGGTTGTAGAGTAGCGTACTAAGCTGCTGCCAGCACGCCCCCTTCGGGGGAATTGAAGTTCAATAAAAGAAAAAAAAACTCTCCAGTCTGAGTCAGTTGGGGTCAGTCTGGGTCAGTCTCTCGTCCGCATTTGCTAGGCAGTTAGGGTCTGTCTGTCATTCGGAGATGCCTCTGTCATGTTTGTCGGATTTGCTGTGTTAACGAATTTATTGTTTGGAGTGTAACGGCCCAGTACCTGAAATATGTTTTGATCTTGCCTATGATCTTGAGAGGCGGTATCTGTCTGTGCTCTATACAGCATCTTAACTTGTTTGGCCAACCTTGTAGAATTTTATATAAGATTGCATTTCATGGGCTTTTATTTAAATGATCATTTTAGGCCGCCCTTTCACTGCAAGACTTCTTAGAAGTTAAAATCAAGTTGCACCTTCGGTGGCAAAGTTAATATTTTAATTATTAGTGTTTTGTACCATTTCCATTCCTCCTACTGGGGTGCATAATTTGTGTGCTTGTGTAAACTGTTAAAACTTTTAGTTTAAAGTAATCTGGTGTGTTGCAGATTTGCACCAGTGTAGTCTTTCTGAGGCTGTTGTGAGGGGTTGTGACTACGGCTATGTCAAAAGGGAGTGGCAAGAATCTCTGCCTGAAAGCTCATACAGTCAAAACTTGTTTCTTCTGCCTCTGAATAAATTGTAACTTGATATTTAGAGGGTGCTTTGTGATTATCATTTTAAATCTGTTCTTTTTAAAAATGCTTTTAGGCGCTATTCAAGTGAATAAAATTCCCATTTGTTAAAAGGAATTTGATTATGATTTCATCAGTTACTCCCTGGCCACTACTTCCACGCTTACATAGTGTGATTAAATGTGTCAATGTTCTTGATGAATCTCTAGTAAATAAAATAAATTCTTAAGAATATTCTTTAAAATAAATCAAGGTTCAAGAACACTGAGCAAAAGGCTTACAGCACAGTTGATGATAATAAGTGGTCCACAAGCCTGGAAGAACTAGATACTTTAATGGGATATTTCTGTTTATTTCATACAAAGAGTAATGGAACAATAAGTGGTGACCTCATTTCTTTCAAAGCAGCATGCAAAGGACAGATATGCAGAAATATGCAGTCATCTTACGTTTGATTCTATATCATCAAGAAAGTAACGTAAGGAAACAGATAAATTTTACCTTGTTTCATAAAAATGGAATCTATTTACTGACAACTGCATTGCAAGCTACAAGCCAGGCGAAAATATGACTGTCGACGAGCGACTGTATCCTTGCAAGTGCAGGTGTCCATTCATACAGTACATGGCTAGTAAACCTGACAAGTATGGGATAAAATACTGGCTTTTGTGTAATGCTGTCGAGTGCTACATCCTGAATGGAATCCTTTACCATGTCAAACATGAAACTCGTGATCCAAGCAAGGGTCTTGGTCATGATGTCGTTATGAAGCTGTCACAGCCATTCCTCAACTGAAATCTTCTTCAGCTCTGTGAAAATGGTGGATGGGCTGAAACAAAAAGGAACAAGTTTAGTTGCCACTCTTTGGATATTTATTTATTTATTTCAAATTTCATGAATCCATATAGTGATCAATCACAAGGATGTGCAAAGAGTCAGGTTTACATCTTCATAGATAAACAACAAACATTAGTACAGTGACAAGAATGTAGCAATCTGATGATATAGCCTTAAAGGCCAAAATAAAAGTAGATAGATACAGTTCAAATCAACATGACATACGCTACTGAAAATAACTGTTGGTACAGAAGAAAGAAAATCCGTACACTGGTCATCTTAGGTAGCAAAGATGAATTACAGGGGCTAACATAATATAAACAGAAACTAGAATACAAACAGGAAAGACAATAAAAAATTACAAATACAGTCTCTGATTACGCCTACTCTGCAGAGGATAGAAGGACTTATCCATAACGTAGTTTCTTAATTTAAATTTACATGTAGGTGGGAAATAAATGTGGGCTTTGATCAGATGGAAGAAAATTGAAGAGCCTTATGGCAGAATAATGAACACCTTTTGTATGATACCTATCTGTTTTAGTTCCCTCTGTAAATCAGTTATAGATCTTGTATTGTGTTCATGATATGCACTATTGGATGTAAAAAAAGAATGGTTATTCAAGACAAAAATCATCAAAGAAAATAAGTACTGACGTTTGGTGGCTAATATATGGAGTTTATGGAACAGGTTTCTGCTAGAATATCTTGGATGAACACCATGCATGATTCTAATTGCTCTCTTTTGTGCAGTAAAATAGCTAAAGTAAGCAGTTTTGGTACCATTTATATCACCAAGAGGAGTAATTACACGCAGGGCACAAATTGCAACACGTAGACTTTTATGATGATCTAGAATGTGTCCAGACCAGTTTAACTTGTCATCAGTTCTAACACCCAGAAACTTAGAGGTGTCACACTGTAATATATTTTGACTGTCACAGTATAAGTTGATTGCTTCATTTTCTTGTGGTGATGCATGAAATTGAATATGTTGTGTTTTTTTCAATATTCAGTATTAATCCATTAGATTTAAAGCAATGTAGGACATCTACAAGACAGCATTACGCTTATTTACGAGTTCTCTGACTGATTGACTTTCAGGGATAATAGTAGTGTTATCTGCAGGAAGAGTAAATTTGCTTTCAGTGTTTGTACAGAGTGGGAGGTCGTTGACAAGGATAAAGGTCCAAAATGGATCCTTGTGGCATTCCACATTTAATATGCCCCATTCAGATGAGACAGGCCAGCCATCAAAACCATTTAGCATCACCTTCTGCTTCTTATTGTGTAGATACAGTCAATCCATCTACGAGTACTACCATTCAAAACATAAAGATTGGCCTTCTTTGAGAGGATATTGTGGTCAACACATTCAAAGGCCTTTGACAAGTCACAGAAAATTACAGTAGGTGACATTTTGTTATTTAGTGACTCAAGATTTTCATTTGTGAGAGAGAAAATAGTCTGCTCTGTTGACCTGTTCTTTTGGATGTCAAATTTATTTTTGTTGAGGATGTTGTGAATGGTGATGCACAATACAACTCTTTTGTACACTACTTTCTCTAACATTTTTGAGAAGCAACTTAATAGAGATATTGGACAGTAGTTGATTAAATAAGTTTTGTCACCCTTCTTAATAAGTGGTTTCACAATAGCAATTTGCAATCTCTCTGGGACAATACCTTGCTGCAAAGGTTCATTAAAAATGTGGTACAGGACTTGACATATATAATCACTACAGTACTTCATAACTTTCGATGAAATGTTGTCAGTACCTGTTGAATTTTTGGTTTTTAACTATTTGATTGTATTTTTGACTTGACTAATGGTGACTGGGGCTGTTCAAGTTGGCTCATATAAGTTGTGGTCAGCTCTTTGTAGTAAATTCATAGCAATATTTAATGAACCCTTACAACCAACATGATCTGTTGCAGTTAAGAAATGATTGTTAAACATTTTAGAAATTGCTACATGATTATGTAATGCCTCGTTATTATGGTTTATCTTTATGACATTATCTTTCTTATGTTCTTATGTTTATAACATTCCACATGGTTTTAATTTTGTTTTTAGAGCTATCAGTTTTAGATTTAATATAAAAGCTTTTGGATTTATTACTTTTTAAAACTTTACAGTACAGTTTATAATAATACCTTTTAAGAGGATCATATGACAATCTTAATGAGGCATGTAATTCCCTCTTAGTCTTGCAAGAAATTTTGATTCCTTCTGTAACCCATGGTTTAGTAGAAGAAGCCTCTGTGTTCTTCAAAACAATTCTTTTGGGAGAAGACATTCGAAACAAGGAGATGAATTCATTTAAGAAAATGTTAAATTTACATTTATATAAAATGGGTATCAGTTTATTTGTGATAGATGGTAATTAAAATCAGAAAGAGTTTCAGTGTTTATACACCTAAAGGACTGGTAGATGTGGGAGATCTTACTGCACAAATTGATGTTATTAACCTTAAGATCCCTCAAAGAGGTCTCCTGTTGTGATGCAAAGTGGGGATGATGCACTGTATGCAACACATTTGTACAATGTATCAAAAACTCATGACACTGAGCTGCATTAACTGGCTTTTATTAGTACTACTGATGTCTGCCATAAACCACCGTTTCATACCTAACAACACCACATTCAAGTTTGTATAACAACATTAGGACAGAACAAATTGGTGCCTAGCGATCACATATTAAAAATATTAACAAAAATCACTTGAAATATTTCATTTGTCATGAATATTGAAACACAAAGCAATGAACATTTTAATCCACATCAAACACACTGTAAAATTCATGTTTCCTACAAACAACAAAATGGGAATAAAACATCAAACAAGTGCAAGTGAAACAAGCATGGGTGCAATTACTGCTAAGGAAAAACTCTTGTCAAATGTCTGATCTGTGAGCCCATCCCAGATTAGACAGTTCTGTCAACTCTTTAGGCTGAAGTTGTTTGTCCTTGTGGTTCAATTCCTTGATTCCAATAAGCAAGAAAACACACAGAGCATTTTAGTCACATACTACATTTTAGAGTCTTTCATAGATACATAGTACTTACCTCATTTGTCTGTAGAATTAAAAATACAATTACTAGTCAAATAAAAATAATTTTTACCTCTGTTTCAATCTTTTTATAAGGAAAAACATTGTAACATGGGTGTACTTACTTGTTTTAACAATTAATGATGAAAGACTGTGGAAGTTCTTTTGCTCCCGGCCGCCATTGGATAAGCAGCAGCCAGCAGCAAGTTGTAACCTTAGATCACTTATTTGTTTCATAGTTTAATACTTAATTTCTTTGTGTGTTTTTGGGTACTTGTATAGTTTAGTTCACAAATTTCAGGCGTATTATAGTTGTTGAGAGTTGTAGCATTGCATTTTAGTAATCGTATAGTGTAATTTCGCGTAGTAACCAGGCATCTGTTTGTTTTGAATGGCTTGTGAGATAAAAGAGAGGAAAAAATTGTTAAGGATGGATAGGGACTGCGCCTGATGTATACTGATTCAGGGGGTATTGGCCACCGTCCATAAACAGATGGAAGCTGTGTTGGCTGTGGGTGACGGGTTCCAGACTGTAGCCCTGGGCTGCAGCGACATTGGGACACCCGAGGCCAGCGCTTTTGGGCCTCTGGAACCTGTAGCATCGTCTGGGATCTCTGATGCCACTGCGCCCTCGGATTCGGACGTCCCTGTCGGTCGACACTTGCCTGACGGTGAATGGCGAACCGTGGTGGGGTCGCGAATCCCTGGGTGGAAGGCGAAAGTTGGTGCTGGCCACAAGGCTGTACCCTTATGTCTCTGTAACAGGATTGAGGTGCTGCCCACTGCTGAAAGTACTTCTGAGCCAGAAAGGGCAGCCTCGTCTGTTGCGGCAGTGCCATTAGGAATATGACAGCTAAGGATGGGAAGAAAGCCCATTGATGGAACTCCGTGTGAATACTGGGAGGAGTCATCCAAGATGTGGAAAGCATCCTTCTGGATGCCATGAATGGTACAGGGTGCAGCCAACTGCAGGTGGCGACTCATGTCGGCACTAGTGATGTGTGTCACAATGGATTGGAAGAGATTCTCTCTGGTTTCCGTCGGCTATCTGATTTTGTGAAGACTGCCAGTCTTGCTAGCGAGGTGAAGGCAGAGATCACCATCTGCAGCATCGTCTACAGGACCGATTGCGGACCTTTGGTACAAAGCTGAGTGGAGGGTCTGAATCAGAGGCTCAGACGGTTCTGCGACCGTGTAGGCTGCAGATTCCGCGACTTGCTCCTTAGGGTGGTGGGGTTTCAGTTTCCGCTAAATAGGTCATGTGTCCACTACACACAGGAGGCGGCTACACGGGTAGCAGGGGCTGTGTGGCGTGGACTGGGCTGTTTTTTAGGTTAAACAGTCTCAGGAAAGATCAAAAAGGGCTCCAGTCTCAAAGGGCACAGGCAAAGAAACGACGAGAATCGACGAAGCAACAGTCAGTATTGCAGTTGTAAATTTTCGTAGCTGTGTTGGAAAAGTACCAGAGCTTCAAGCGCTGATAGAAAGCTCTGAAGCTGAAATCGCTATAGGAACATAAAGATGGCTAAAGCCGGAGATAAATTCTGCCGAATTTATTACAGAGGCGCAAACCGTGTTCAGAAAGGATAGATTAAATAAACTAGGTGGTGGTGTGTTTGTGTCTGTTGGTAGTAGTTTATCTTGTAGTGATGCTGAAATAGGTAGTTCCTGCGAATTACTGTGGGTAGAGGTTATACTCAACGGCCATCCAAAATAATAATTGGCTCCTTCTACCGAGTCCCCGACTCAGATGATACAATAGTTGAATGCTTCAATGAAAACTTGAATTTCATTACAAATAAGTACTCCACTCATACAGTTGTAATTGATGGAAGACTTCAATCTACCCTCGATTTGTTGGCGTAAATACATGTTCAAAGCCGATGGTAGACAGAAAACATCTTCTGAAATTGTACTAAACGTTTTCTCTGAGAAATACTTTGAACAATTAGTTCATGAGCCCAGACGAATTGTAAATGATTGCGAAAACACTCGTGACCTCTTAGTCACAAATATTCCTGATCTAATAGAGAGTGTCATGACGGATGCAGGGATTAGTGAACACAAGGTCATTGTAGCGAGGCTCAAAACCATATGAACCAAAACCAGTAAAAATAAACGCAAAATATATCAGTTTAAAACAGCAGATAAAAATTCTCTTGATGCCTTCCTAAGAAAGAGTCTCCATTCCTTCCAAGCTAATTATGTAAGTGTAGACCAGATATGGCTCAAATTCAGATATATAGTATCGATAGCAATAGATAGATTCATACCTCATAAGTTAATGCCACCATGGTATACAAAACACGTCAGGACACTGCTGCAGAAGCAACGAAAGAAGTATGCCAAATTCAGAAGAACGCAAAATCCCCAAGACTGGCTAAGTTTCACGGAAGCTCGAAATTTAGTGCTGACGTCAATGCGAGATGCTTTTAATAGTTTCCACAATGAAATATTGTCTCCAAGTATGGTAGAAAACCCAAAGAGATTCTGGTCTTATGTTTTCTGTAATTCCTTCACGAAAGAAGACGAAGAAAATATTCCAGAATTCTAAACCAAAACAGCTGTTGGCATGTGTGACATACAAGTAGATATCTTAGGTGTTGCGAAACAACTCAAATCACTTAAGAAAGGCAAGTCTTCCGGTCAGGGTGGCATACCAATCAGGTTCCTTTCAGAGTATGCAGGCACAGTAGCGCCTTTCTTAGCAATCATATATAACCGCTCACTTGTCGAAAGGTCTGTTCCTAAAGACTGGAAAGTACCACAGGTCACACCAATATTCAAGAAAGTAAATAGGAGTAACCCACTGAATTACAGACCCATGTCACTGACATCAATTTGCAGTAGAATTTTGGAGCATATACTGTACTCGAACATTATGAATCACCTTGAAGAAAATGACTTATTGATACATAACCAAGACGGATTCAGAAAATATCGTTCTAGTGCAACGCAGCCAGCTTTTTATCCCCATGAAGTAATGAGTGCTGTCGGCAAGTGATCTCAGATCGACTCCATATTCCTAGATTCCCAGAAGGCTTTTGAAACAGTTCCTCACAAGCGCCTATTAATCAAATTGCGTGCATACAGAGTATCGTCTCAGTTGTGCGGCAGGATGCGTGATTTCCTCTCAGAGAGGTCGCAGTTCGTAATGATAGATTCTAAATCATCGAGTAGAACAGAAGTGATATCTGGCGTAGTGTCATAGGCCCTCTGCTGTTCCTGGTTTACATAAATGATCTGAGTGATAATCTGAGCAGCCCCTTAGATTGTTAGCAGATGACGCTGTAATTTACCGTCTAGTAAAATCACCAGAGATTCAATTCCAATTACAAAATGATCTAGAGAGAATTTCTGTATGGTGCGAAAAGTGACAATTGACAATAAACAAAGAAATGTGCGAGATCACCCACATGGGTACTAAAAGAAATCCGATAAATTTTGGGTATTCGATAAATGGCACAAATCCTAGGGCTGTCAGTTCGACTAAATACCCAGGAATTACAATTACAAGCAACTTAAACTGGAAACACCACATAGATAATATTGTGATGAATGCGAGACAAAGACTGCGCTTTGTTAGCAGAACACATAGAAGATGCAACAGACCCACTAAAGAGACAGCCTACATTACACTTGTACGTCCTCTGCTGGAATACTGCTGCACGGTATGGGATCCTTATCAAGTAGGATTGACGGAGGACATCGAAAAACTGCAAAGAAGGGCAGCTCGTTTCGTGTTATAGCGCAATAGGTGTAAGAGTGTCACTGATATGATAGGCGAGTTGGGATGGCAGTCACTGAAACAAAGGCGGTTTTCTTTGTGGCGAGATCTATTTACGAAATTTCAATCACCAACTTTCTCGTCGTAAAGCGAAAATATTTTTTTACACCTACCTACATAGGGAGAAATGACCATCATCATCATAAAATAAGGGAAATCAGAGCTCGAACGGAAAGATTTAGGTGTTCCTTTTTCCCACGAGTCATTCGAGAGTGGAATGGTAGAGAAATAGTATAAAAATGGTTCGATGAACCATCTGCCAGGCACTTAAGTGTGAATCACAGAGTAACCATGGAGATGTAGATGTAATGAAACGTGTAACTGTTTAAATATTCTCGTATCATCTGCAAAGCTCTCTCTCTCTCTCTCTCTTTGTGCACCGGTACATTTAGTTCCTGTGATATCTTCAAGTTATGTGTTTTATTTTATTGTATTTTATTTGGCATGCATATTCCATGGATCCGTACATGGGAGTGATTTGCCTGGATGTGGAAAGTGTCAATACAATTGTGCAGATAAAATTAATGCTACAGAATAGTAATATAATACAATGATATAGATATTAATAAGTATCACTTTTTCTCATTTACAAGCTGTCATTTAACTAGTATAGCAATTCACACTTTAACATTAACATAATATTGAATCATCCATCTAATAACTAAGAGACTAAATACATTTATTATTAATGGAGTCCATTACTTCTGGAAAAGAATTCATCTAAGAAGTACAGTGGATGGCCTAGCAGGTATTTTTTAACATACCTTTGAACAGTGTTTCATTTTTTCTTGTACATTTAATATAATTAGGCAATGCATTAAAAGTCTTTATAGCAGCATACTTTACTCCATTCTGTACAAGTGATAAATTTTTTAGTTCGGCATGTAGATCATCTTTACCTGTAGTATTGTAGTTATGGTATGAACAATTTGTTTCATACTGAGCATAGTCTTTATTAACTACATTCATCAGAGAGTATATGTACTGACATGTGGTGGTGAGTATACCTGACTGAGTGAAAAGTTTTCTACATGAGGTTTGTGTAGGAACACCACACATGATTGTGCAACAATATTCCGCAACACCCGATGTAATAACTCCTGAAGCAGTTCTTGCTCAACAACAAAGTGTAATCCATATACTGGGGATGGGAAGGAGGAAGGCGGCGGGTATTTCCAACGCAACAGCTTAGTGCACAGCCACTCCTGTGACTACGCATAGCCTGCTGTAAGCCAGTGCGGAGGCTTGGGGCAGGTTACCCTGTGCATTGCCTCTCTTTCAGTGGGGTGCGGAGACTCTGGGGTGAACGTCTTGCCTATTGCGCTTTGGAAGACTGACTGACTGGTTTTTTATGGAATGATCTACATTTACAGTGCATGCATTTACCAGTATGAATTGTGAAGTGTAACTTAGCCCATATTCATTATTTCGAGGTGTGTATTCATCTTTACCAAATATCACTGCTATTGACACAGTCATCAGATTCTAATATACTCCTCCTTCTTCGGCATTGACGTCTCGTCGTCTAAACGCAGTAAACAAGGGTGTCCAACCTGTCATTCAGGCAGATAGAGACAAACTGAGTCCTTTTCCTGCCATTTTTCCCCAGACAGCCACCTTGGACTGTGTCATGGGCAGTGAGAGGGGGAAGAACGACAGCGCCCTCTGGTGGTTGTACTGTGAATTAGGGCAGTTGGACTCCAGACCTTATGGTGAACACAATGGATGGGGTTACTGCCTGTGAGAACTCAAACTGTTTAAATGAATAATGCATAAAAATAAATACTTACATCCATCCTAAACAGCAGCCCATCACAGACATGAGTCCTTTTCGTGCCAATTTCCACATGGGGAGAGGAGGGGGGAGGGGAGAGGTGGGGTTAGGCATGGAGTTATGTTGAAGGAGGTTTCTGAATTTACCTATTTTGCAACCAAAATTTGAACTTCCCAGCATGATGTCACTGCACCGTTGTCACATATATGGCCGCCATCTTTGATCCACCATCTTTAATATATTCGGCAACAACGCAACATGGGTTGGTGCTGCCCTTGCCCTACTACCCACACATGTTAGGCCTCAGTGGCTCCACTCATATCCAAAGCAAACATAATCTGTACATATTTAGGTTGAAAAACAAGAGTCTTTGTTTCATCTGCTACCTCTTTCAAGTTTTTTAGCCAGTATCCACTGGTTGCCACCCTTTGGCTGTAGTTAGTGTTGTATATTCAAACAGATATACAAATGGAATACCACCTGCTAGTGTGGCAATAACAACCACTGTCCTCTGTTTGCAGCCTTTCGGTTACCACCAAATATTTAGTAACTACCCCATGTCACCAAGTGCGATACTCTATCATCATATAGCGATCAAGCATTATACATTGGAAACTAGTATCAGCCTGTCAATCCTTCTTGTGTCCAAACTTCATGTTTCGACCTGCAGAACTGCAACTCGGCAATTGTGTTCAGTCCCTGATGATTTTCATCATCTATGCACGTTGCTGAAGCCTGTTGATCATAAACATGGCTCATTTGTTTAACACATCTGTATGATCTCTCCTTACATCTGACATGTGTTCTGCAAGCATTGAATGATTTCGCCCCTTCCATGAGGTATGTTGTCTTGTGTACTGATGTTTCAGTTGCTCCCTAGTTGGATATGCAGCCATTGGTTCTAGGCACAGGTAGCACTAGCCTGGGGCTTTCAGAGGAGGAAATGTACGAAAAGAGCATAACATGCTGGGGGGCGGAGGGGGGGGGGATGAAGGCAGTATTTGTTTTATTCACTGTTTTCATAAAATATCCCCTTGAGGGCAGTTGTATTCGTTTTGCAGCTATTCTAGCTTTCCTGAGGCGACATAAACTCGTGTATGCCCTTGCACAGCGTTCTCAACTTTATCCTGCATCGCTTTCACTAGTTGGTGACTAAGCACATATGTAACAAATTCCCAGTTCCTTTGCGGCTCCCCCTAGTTCCATTGCCGAAAATCTAATGGTGGAGTTCTTGTCTCTCTGGGCGTAATCTATCAATAGGATTCCACTCTTTTGTCCAAAACATGGACAGCTATGTCCCATATCTACGCACAGAATGTGCTAGGCAGCTCTTCAGCGACATTTCGGCATCCTGTATTCATGTGCAACTCACAACAGTTTCACACAAGCTGGAAGTCTTTCCCCTCCAGCTTCTCTATTGTTTTGCTACTATACATGTTTTCATTCTTATGCTTCTTGTATATTCAGATACTTATGCAATAATGTGGTGTGACACATTTTCCCGCTTCACTGAATTTAATACTAAGAATATTATAAAGCACATTGCTCCTGTGCAGTAAAGTATATCTGAGCAAAATCCTCTGCAAAACTGAGGGAAGTCTGAAGAGGGAGTGTCGCCTGGATTTGCTCTAATATACCATGTAGTGCCAACTAACTTATTATTTCATTTTGTTCAAAGAAAATAATTTGTCTTCATTGCTACAGTTATACCAATAACGGTACAGAAAACTGAATTTATGGCGCCTCAGGACTAGAACACCACTACATCAGAGTTTCCATGCTACACTTCGTATCCACTTCGCTGAACTACCTTTATCAGCCTCCTGCCTCATTCTTAGCCACTGTTAGGAAACATATCCTAATGTCTAACTGTACACCCAAGCTTGCAGCTGACCTTGCATTATTCCTCGAAGCGAGTGAAATCCTCCTTGACTTCACACCGTCCTTATGATACACGAACCTTGTTTGTCCCTATTGGAAATAGTTTGTTGTACTCTGTGCTACAACCTATCTCAGTAGTTCTGATATGCGACCTGTCTACACTCATGTCCCACACCTACTGGATCGTCATAGCTAACAGTGGGCGTTTGTTTAACATTTCTCCTTGCGAAATAGTTACGCCCACTGTTATTGTAATCCCTAAGTATTTAGTTGAATTACAGATTTCATGTTTTTGTGATTTATCGCGTTATCAAAATTTGGAGGATTTCCTTTAGTACTCATGTGAATAACTTCACACTTTTCTTTATTCAGGGACAATTGCCACTTTTCGCACCATACACATATCTTATCTAAATCATTTTGGAATTCATTTTGGTCATTTGATGACTTTACAAGACGGTAAATGACAGAATCATCTGCAATCAAACTTCCTGTCTATTACTGCCAACTGTGACCTTTAGGACAGAAAATCACGAATCCAGTTGCACAACTGAGGCGATATTGCATAGGCACGCAATTTGGTTAGGAGACACTTGTGAGAAACAGTGTCGAAAGCCTTCTAGAAATCTGAAGATATGGAATCAATCTAACATCCCCTGTCGGTAGCACTCATTACTTCATGAGTATAAAGAGCTAGTTGTGTTTCACAGGAACGATATTTTCTGAATCAGTGCTGTCTAAGTGTCAATAAATTGTTTTCTTCGAGATAATACATAATGTTCAAACATACTATATGCTCCAAAACCCTACTGCGGATCTTCGTGAGTGGCATGGGCTTGTAATACAGCAGATTACTCCTATTTCCCTTTTCGGGTACTTGTGCGACTTGAGCAATTTTCCAGTCGTTATGTGTGGATTTTTCTATGAGCGAGCGGTTGTATATAATTGCTAAATATGGAGTTATTGTATCATTATATTCCGAAAGGAACCTGACCGGTATACAATCTGGTCTGGAGGCCTTGCCTTTACTGAGTGATTTAAGTTGCTTTGCTACAACGGAGATATCTACTTCTACGTTTCTCATCTTGGCAGATATTCTTGATTGGAATTCAGGAATATTTACTTCGTCTTTTTTGGTGAAGAAGTTTCGAAAAATCGCGTTTAATAACTGCTTTAATGGCACTGTCATCAGTGACTTCACCATTCTTATCGCGCAGTGAAGGTATTGATTGCTTCTTGCCACTGAAGTGCTTTACATATGACCAGAATCTCTTAGGGTTTTCTACCAGATTTCGAGACAGCGTTTCGTTGTGTAAATTATTATAAGCACCTTGCATTGAAGTACACGCTATCTTTCGAACTTCTGCAAAACTTTGCCAATCTTGGGGATTTTGCGTTCTTTTAAATTTGGCATGCTTTTTCGTTGCTTCTGCAACAGCGATCTGAACTATTTTGTGTACCATGGGGGATCAGTGCCATCACTTTTTAATTTATGTGCTATATGTCTCTCAATTGCCGTAGATACTATCTCTTTGAAATCATTCCACATCTTTTCTACACTTACAATATCAGAACGGAAGGAGTGGAGACTGGTTCTTAAAAATGGTTTAAGAGCATTTTTATCAGCTTTTTAAAATAGATGTATCTTGCGTTTTTCTTTTATGGTTGTGGGTGTTAAGTTATTCAGGCTAGCAGCAACTGCTTTGTGGTCGCTAATCCCTGTTCCTTCATGATACTCTCTATTTCTCCAGGGTTATTTATTGGTAAGAGGTCAAGTATGCTTTCGCATCCATTTACGCTTCGTGCGGCTCATGAACTAATTGTTTAAAATAATTTTCTGAGAAAGCGTTCAGTACAATTTCGGACGATGTTTTACGACTGCCGCCGGCTTTAAAGGTATTTTTCCAGCATATCGAAGGTAGATTGAAGTCACAACCGACTATAATTGTATGATTGGGATACCTATTTAAAATGAGACACAAGTTGTCTTTGAAATGTTCAGCAACTATATCTTCTGAGTTGGGGGGTCGGTAAAACGATCCAATTAATAGTTTAGTCCGATTGTCAAGTATAACCTCTACCCATACTATGTCGCAGGAACTACCTACTTCAATTTCACTACAATGTAAACAACTTCTGTCAGTAATAAATACTCCACCACAACTGCATTTAATCTAACTTTTCTGAACACTGTTAGGACGTTTGAAAAATTTAGGTTGAACTTATTTCTGGCTTTAGCCAGCTTTCTGTACCAATAACTAATTGAACTTCAATGCTTTCTAGCAGGGCTTAGCGCTCTGGTTCTTTCCCAACACAGCTGTGTCAATTTACAACTACAATACTGATCGTTTCTACAGCTACTTACTATGTTTCACCGGTCCCCATTTAGGCGGCCGCCCTTTCTGTGGTTTCCTGAGACCCTCTATCTTAAACACCGCCCAGCCCCTTCCACACAGCCCCTGCTACCCGTGTAGCCACTTCTTGTGCGTAGTGGACTCCTGACCTATTAAGCGGAGCCTAGAAACCCACCACACAATGGCTCAAGTCAAGAAATCCGTAGCCTACATAGTCACAGTACCACCTGAGCCTCTGATTCAGACCCTTCACTCGGCTCTACACCAAAGGACCACAGTCATTTCTATCGATGATGCAGATGGTGAGCTCCGCCTTAATCTCAACTTTAACCCAAAACCAGAGAGAAACTCCTCCGATCCAAAGCAACACACGGCACTGGTAGCATCCAGAAGCAGCCTTTCCACATCTGGAATCACTCCCACTGGTATGCACATTGAGTGCGCACTGGCTTCTTTCCCCTCATTGGCAGCCATGTTCCTAAGGGGCCCCATTACACGCCTAACGTTGGAGTTCCCAACTACCAGCAAACCCATCCTCTGTGAATGCCCAGACCTTGCGGGCAGAAAAGCTTCCTGCACCTGGCTTAGGGACTTCGTCAGCCACAGATAACGCCTGAAACCTGTTTGCCAAATGAACCAGGGAGGCCCTACAAGTGGCCCTTCGGAAAGTTTTTTGGTGCCTGCCAGACTTTGGAATGATCTCCCCTCGACCGTTACCATTGGTGAGGGGTCAACCTCAGTGGAACCTGAGGCAGCCACAGCAGTGAACTGACTGGCGGACATGTGGGACGTGCTTGATGTCCCTTGCATCCCCATGTACAACCCCTCACAGTGATGCCCCTTGGTAGCAGCCTCAAGCTGTGTGACGGAAGCCAACACTGCCTGGAGCTGTGAGCAAAGGGTCACCAACTCAGCTTGCACCTGCACACTGGAATCACAGTTCCTGTCCATTACTGAGGTCGTTCCTGTTTTAAGCTCGTAAAAATATGTACCAAATGAAAGCTGTACTCGGCTTATTAGTGGCAGAAACTAACTGACAGTCTAACCAACACTGAGCTGTTCTAACCAAAACAAACAAAAGCCTGTACAATACCAGGGTAATTACAAGGGTCGATAACAGCGGTGGTACTGTACGCTACACTGTTATTAAAATAAAAGGTTGTGCCTGGTAATCACTCAAAAGCGCTAGAACTTGCAAAAATAAACTAGTAACTACACAGATAAGTGAAAGTAAGTAACGCCTGTTTGAAGCTCATAAAAATATGTGACACACGAACGGTGTACTCGCCTTATTAGCAGCAGGATCCTGATGTACTTTGTCATTGATGGTCTAACCGACACTTTAAGTGTAAAGATTATGTCTGAAATAGGGAACACAATCTGGATAGTGGGTCTCAGGCACCTCATCTAATCCCAGATCCAGGGGTCTAGATGGGCACAGTCCATGTTTATGTTGAGGGAAGCTTCAAAGATTTTTGATTTGTGACCCATTTTGCCACAGGACATGCATTTGGATCGACATTAGTGTCACTGTTTCTGTAGATGTGTTATAAAACAATTGCTGAATGAGAGTAACTGTTTTGAGCTTCACACATCTGTAGTGGATTTAGCCATAATGGGTGATTAAGTTCGCTGGGAAAGCCGAGTTTTGGGCTAAGGCTGGCGAAATGGGCAAGCAACACTTGAGAGGGGCCCAGCAACCCCATGGAAGACGAAAGAGACTGTTGAAAAGCCCTGATGATGCGAGACCTGTCTCCAATGTAGGACATTCGTGTTTTAGAAGGTTCTTGTGAAGTGCTTCATCTGGTAAGTGGACAACAATCATGTCCTGGACTAGGGATGGTGAATAAGATGTTTTACATTGAGGTTCTGTATAGTCATATACATAAAACCTGGCTGCCAATCAGCCACTGCAGGGACAAAGACCAGCAACCTCTCAGAATTGTAAGTCTGGCCACATGCACGATTTAGCAAGACTGTAGAATGCAGAAATGTATAGAGGACGTGTGGTCTCCTCGTCGAGTTTTTCAGTGTCATTTGAGCTCTGTCTAGTGGTAAACGTTGCGAAATGAATGCACAGAGTCGCGAGTTTGAGTCAACAGACTCCTTTAGTTTTTCCACTACATTTCAGCTGTGTGCTAAAATTATCGGTTTTATGGAACTTCAAAGAAAATTCGCTTCACTTCCTAGACCCCAGCAACAGCAAAAATTTTTGGAAACATTTATGCAGAATATCTTGTGTCTCCATCAAGATCAGAGCAGAGAGTTTCATCGCCCCACAGCGCCCATCAGCTACCAGCAACTGACCCCATACCACCCATCGCCTCGTGTCAAGTACCGATGGACCAGACGCCTGCAGTGCAATGCAGTGAAGCACTGTGAGTGTCTTTATCAACCGTCCTTTTCTTGTTAGAAGCTGTAGCTCTTATCTTGCAGTTATGCATTGGGTTTTGCACATTTGAAACGTATAGTCATTATGTAAGCACTGTAAAATAGAGTCGCTATTGGAAAAATTTCAACATTTGTGACATATTGAACTTTGGGTTTAGTAATGAGATGAAGGCAGTGGTGGCAGTTGTGTTGTGTGTGGGGTGAGTGTTTTCGGGCAAAATATGCCAGAAAAAGCTTTGTTTGTTTCTAGAAAGATCGTTCTGGCATGAATATTTTCAACATTCAAGAAGTTTCGGTAACTGACACATGTGATGAACTGGGTCAAATTAACTGTTGTGCAACAACTGCATTCAATTGGCAAGGTTCAGAAGTCAGGGTTAAGAGTACTATATGCTTAATTCAAAGCAATAAAAACTAAATACGTGAAAATTATTGCATATCTGCTTGAAAGTCATCAGTTCACTCATTGAGCAATATTGTTACTGGTGACGAGTTATAATGTATTTATGTTAATTTCTTAAGAAGACATTAACGGCCGAGGCCTAATAAAAGACATATAGTCGAGCAAAGGCCAGTGTCAACATAATATTTTTTCATCTGATGGTTCAAAAACTACTCCCCAAGGGTGTGTCCATTGCAGCTGTTATTAGCTGCCAGAAATTGAGTCACCTTTCCGTCACAGTGTAAGAAAAACGACTAAGAAAACTGTATCATGTGTTGCTACTACATTATAACACTCTTTGCTGATGTCACAAACAAAAGTATACAGGCATATGCAATACATTTTTTTCTTCTGAGCTTATGCCCTCAAATGTTAATCTTTCCTGCTCCTCACCAAACAATCGCCAAGAAAATTCCTTTTGGGACAAAAACGCAGTTCAGACTTGGTTTGACGACATCTTTAACTTAGAAACAGTAGGCATCTACTACCATGGAATCCACAAACTACCTGAACTTTATGCAATCGTTTTAGATAATGAGAAAGAAAATGCAGCATGTCCCATGAGGACAAGGGGTATGACAGGAACGATCATTTGAAGTAAAGAAATCTAATAATCGAAGGCACCGAAGTGCATATCTTAAGACCTATGAGCACTTGTTCGGAAGAAGAAGTTTGTTACACAGTAGCGAAGATGAATGAGTGATCATAGCTCTTAAGGTATGGATTATAGAACTAATGATAGCCAGACTTTTTTGCCTCAAATGTTCGTCCCTGTCATATCCCTGAATATTTATCATTTCTTGTGTGGCACACTAAGTCACTGAAAGTTGATTTCTTTCTAATGATTACTGGTGTGTTCAATAAACTGATGGAAAAACTATTTAAATATGCACTGTACTGATACAAATGAAATAAATGTATAGTTCATGTCAAAAGTTCATTTTAATAACACATAAAGTAGTTCTTACATGAGCACACATAAACTGGCACAAATTAGTAAGATGTTACTCGCTCTGGAATTCAAAACGCTCTACGTTTACTTCCTATAATGCGACAGATGCAAGAAAAATGGAAATATGGTACTTCATAAATAAAACTGTGTACTCACAGTTACCAAAAATTATGCATGCAGATGCAGAAGGAGCCATTATCAGTTATGCAGTGTCTTAAGTTTTATGTCATGATGCTACAGGATACTGTAAGTAGTGAGACGACTTTTGACAGAAAAGTTTTCCTAAAGTTTCCTTATTGATTTTCAATCTGACTGCTTGTAGCTTTATCACAGAAAGGCCAAAAATCCAGCATTGAGTGAGACTGGAACCACGAGTCAAAGCAGCTTTTACTTTACAGGCGACCACTTTACCTCAGAGCTAGTGGAGAGCTGCAGGTCGCTACTACAGATAAATCGCGATGTAAAAGAAGAGATTAGCTGCAATTTTTGCATGAAACGACTCTCCTGGACTCAAAGATATAAACTGATTACTTTATGTTACACCATAAGTAACAATCACTCGGATTATTCAATGGAAATGTCACGAAAAATCAAGTGAATTTAGTAGGCTAATTCAGTGCTAACAAGGAAGTAACTCACTGGCCACAGAGTTGCCAAACATATTCTGCGTTGTTCTCAAGATTTATTTATATTACTAGCAGGGAGGACATCAGCTGGTGATTTACTTGAGCTGGGTAGGAAGTGGTTACAGCTTACATCTCAAAGACATGGCTTTCGATGGCCAGAATACCCTAAGTATAGGTCAAGTAGTCCTACTCACATTTCTGTAACTAGGTTTGGGGACTATAACATTGTTACTAATAATACTTAGATGCACTGACTGCAAAATAAACGTCATCAAACAATAACTGTCACAACTACATGTTTTTCTGTCTTAACATACTGGAAACTAAAAAGTGCTTTCACCAGATGGGATTCACATTTTTGGGTGTTTCAGTGGTTGTACTGTAAACATCATGAGTAAACCACACATCTTTTGATCATTATAGACTTTGAAAATATTTTTCTTAAGAATACTGTAATTGGTACTATTCCCAGAATACAGGAACACAAATGAATATATAACAACACACCATTCATTGCAAAACATGAACATCCATAGAGGGAGTTCGTAAGTTCCATATCAAGGAAGTCCACTGTACACAGAAACCATATGCCGTGACTGAAAAAGTGGACTCAAAAAGAAGGAGAAAAAGTCAAACCAGAAAAAGTTTAAAGAGAAACAGTTGTCACCAGAATGTAGAACGAGTAACACAGAACACTGAAAGTAGTTTGTAGAATAAGTCATCCTTAAGCAAAACTGTCAATCAGTCTATAAATGCTGAAAACATTACAAAAACCATCTACTCATTATGATTACAATATGACCACTTCTGATACTTAATCGCTAAAAGATAAAAGCATCTGTATTGAAGCGCTTTTCAACTTGCAGTAAGCTTAAGACAGACAGATCTAATCTGAGTGCGGTGCTAATTTTCTGTGCAGCTCTTCACAGTTGTCGCAGAGCGTTATTAATCCCTGGTGGTTTTATATGAACTACACCTCTAGGTTGCCACAACATTCATATGAGAATTATTGAGGTGAATGCGATGGGTATGATAGCAGGAGCTTCTCTTTTACAAACCGGTGGGAGCCGAGTCTTCTCATGGGATGGCAACCCTGCCCTATACTAGTACTTGTTTTCCTCACCCTTCTACTCTGAGGGCAACATGCCTTAAAACCCCTATACATCTAAATCTCCATTAACTCCTATACAACTCTCCGCCTCTTCTCAACCCACATTGGACCAACATGAGAAAATATAGTCCAAAATTGCCTGAACGAAAATCTTGAGCTTTGAAACAAGGATACCCCAGGCAACTAGAGATGGGTGCTTTGAATCTCACACTGTAATGTCAGTCTGTCACATGGATTCTGGAGGAGAGCGAGTAGGGGGCAAAAAGTGGACTAATCAAATTAAACAACATAACAAATCTAGACTAAGTAGGATCATCTTGAATAAAACTTCCTATAGTACCACATATATTTGCACTGAGAAACATGAACAACATCTGGGCTGTTCGCAAGATGGATTGCAGAGCATCAAATAGGAGATCCTCAAAGTCAGTGACATAAACCTTGAAAGTGAAATGACTACTGTCTTCAAGTCAGGGCACTCATATTTCAGAATAATTTGGATAAAAATTGATGGCATAGCTCTACTAATTCACAACAGGATGGAAAACCTCATCACCAAGACCATATCCACTTTAAACAGACTGATCTGCATGACTTTTGAGGTGAATAGTATGATTGGTTTTCAAATCAATTGTGGGCATAGTGGTGGTGTGGGCTGTCAAAACACGACTCATGACCCACCATCACAGCTTTAATTCTGCCAGTACCTCATCTGCTACCTTTCAAACTTCACAGAAGCACTTCTGCGAACCTTGCAAAACTAGCACTCCTGGAAAAAAGGATTTTGGGCAGACTTGGCTTAGCCACAGCCTGGGAGATGGATAAAGCTGTGATGAAGTGTCATGAGTCATGCTTGGATAGCTCAGATGGTAGAGCACTTGCACATGAAAGGCAAAGGTCCTGAGTTCGAGTCTCGGTCTGGCACACAGTTTTAATCTGCCAGGAAGTTTCACATCAGCACAAACTCTGCTGCAGAGAGAAAGTTTCATTGTAGTGAGTGAGATGAATAGGGTTCATAAATGCTGATGTGGTTGTTTGAATGAGTCTGGGAAGCAGCGTTCAGTGGATCGTACCTGCAGACGGACTTCTGCCAGAAGTCCTCTAATCCTTCCGCTTAGGCTCAGACAGAATGGCGCTGGTTTCCAAAACATTTTACCTGGGCCAGGCGGCAGTGCATTGTGAAGGTGGCCAAAAGGGGGAAAGTGGGTGGAGGAAGCCACTTAAGAAAGACCGCTGTAAATTGAGCTTTTGTGCAAATAGTGGGAAGGTCATAAAACTCCATGTACTTTTATGTTAGAAGCTGGGACGATATGGAAAGAGCAGCTGCTGTATGTGTTTAGTGGAAGAAAGACTGTAACTCCCACCTGACGCCGCCACCCGCCAGATTCTTTGGGGATGCTTAACAGACTTCTTTTGGAAACTGGAAATGGTCATCTCAGAAACATTACATCTCTCCATAAATGAGGGACTGTGGTCCCATCTAGGTAGATGTTTTTTAGTCAAAACATGGCCATGCTTACCTTTGAGAATGGCGCCTCCCTAGTTGAAAATCTTTTTTCAGACAAGAGAGATTTGGGCTTGCTGATTGGCTCATCTCAGAGTAAGCAGAGTGGAAGCTTGTTCCCCCCAATGTGGGAACCCCACTGCTGTGTCTGGATTGGTTACCAAGCCAACAGAATAGTGAGGGGAGATTCAATTAGTAGAGAATAGCTCAACTGGTATGTTTCATTGTGGGGGCAGTTTTGTTTTTGCTAATTCAGCACCTGTACTGGGCCTTGATGGAAAATGGTTATGATTCTTTGTCTTCTTCATTTCCTGATCCCCCCCTGGTGGAGAACTTCAGGTCTTTCCCTTGTTGGTGAGACTTGTGGTCTACATCTTGTGGTGGACTAAGAGCCAGTGGCAATTTCCAACTGTACCGACAGTGGAACAGCGCCTCATCTCGGACATATCATATGTCACAAGGATGAACTTTTTCATCCTTAGTCAGCTGTCTGACGTTTGCCAATTCCAACATGCACTGTTGTGCCTGTGGGTCAGATTGGTTTGGCCAGACCAGTCAACAGGTATACCTCACACTGCAGTCTGCCAGGATTTCAGGGTTCTGATAGGGAAGTTTCCTGCCTTCTGATAATCAGAACGCCAGACTGCGTAGTTCGCAAATTTTCCTGGATGCATCAGAAAATTACAGCTGCTGCAGAGCACTACTCCTCGCCCATAGCGCCGTTTTCTGCTATTGTCTGAATCAAGGTGAAAGGGTAAAATACTACTGTATGAGTGTAGGGCTGTTAAATTACATTCACAGATCGCTGTTCTCAGGTGAACCATAGTTTCTGGTATACTTGCTCAAGTTGATTCTGTTTGAATAGAGTTGGGCCTCAAGGTGGAGTCATCTAAACACAGTCAGATTGCCTTCCAAAGGAATTAATTCACGGGAGAATTTGTATAGCTTTCGCCCCAATGCATGCGTCGCCAATCAAACACTGTTCCTTTTCTGATTTGTATTTGTCAGTTTGGTCAGCTAGTTGCAGTTCCATGGGATTAATAAAGCTTGTCATTATTTTGTAAACCTAAATGCACCACTATTCTCCTTCATACTCAATCAACTATTCACAGTTTTTATTTTATTGTCGTGGTACATGAGTACACCAGAAATTTAAGGTTCATTCTTATTAAATTAATTAATTTGAATATTAATGTGAATTTTGCCAGCGATCACAGGGAAAGGCAACAAAGGTGCCATGAGTTAATTCATTAATTAATTTACAACAATTAAGGGTGCAGCTCACGATTTGAAGGTTATTGGGAGGATAGCACTTTTTTTATGTAACAATAACAACACATAGCATCTCTCAGACATATATTTATGATTAAAGCAAGTGACAACTTGCAATCTTAGAGGAAAAATAATGATGAAAACGGAAAAGATAGAAGAGAGTAATGGTCAACACTCAGGTCAGTAGGTCAATTGTATAGGTGAGGCAGTGATGTTACAATGTGTCAAGAGTCCAAACTCAGATGGCTCGTGAGTGATTGAGTCTTATGCCCAAAGGTTGCTGAGAAAAAGTGGTTTCTGAAATGACATTTTATTAACATCTTTGTTACAATGACTTTTGTCTTCCCCAGTGCACAGGAAACAGGATGGGCCATTCGCTCAGCTGTTGGCAAGAAATGCTGGACACAGTATCCAAACAGCTTGTGTAGTGTGTGGCAGATTAGGGACCCTGCCTGACAGTGAAGCACTACAGGGGTGGCAGCGGGATGGCCCACGCCACTGCAGTGAACTTGAAGGCCTCAATGCACTTAAAGAGAGGCGTGCGCTCTGATATGAACCCACAGTATTTTCCTGGTGGTGTTTGTCATGAATGCGGAAATCCAGGGCTCCCTCAGTAAAGGTAGCATAGAGCCAGGAAGACGGTACACGTCCAGCCTGGCAATCGGCACTCAGGCACCCACCGAGCAAGTAGAAGGTAGCAGCTTCCAGTTGAATGGGTGACCCTTCGGCTTGTCGTTAATCTTCTACTAGTCACAGGTGCAACCTGTCAGGAGCGACGATGTGGAGCGACTAAGTCCGCAGGCTGCAGTCTCATAGCTGAAATCTTCAGACAGACAGCAGGCAGCACATCATTGTTCGGCAGCAGCGCTAACCTGTTGCTAGCGAAACTGTCGTTTCATCGGGATCGGTGATTCAGACTGAATGAACAGATACACTGAAGATGAGCTGTCCAAAACGTGGGTATTTAAAGCCAGATAACACGTCATTGTAGCAGGCTAGGCTGCGATTTGCTCCTGCTCAATTGAGGACTCAATGGTCCTGTCTGCACTGTGATGTCTCAAGAATGGACGGTTTTCCCTGTCTCTGAATTTGTCATCAGTACTAGTACGTCTTGGACCGGTGGAGCTCGTATGTTGTATGTCCATATTGTAGAGTTTTCAGAAGAACGTTATGGGTGCCGCCATACTGCACTGTTGACACCCCTGCTCTAACTCTGCTTGCTATGGCAATAAGATATGACCATTTCTCTTCTTTTGCAATACTGGTACTCTTCCATTTTTTGTATTGAAGCTGTGACACACAGTCTGAGTTGGGCGTGATTCTTTTACTGCCTGTGTCGAGGAATAACTTCGAGAATTTATTAGTGCACCTGGAAATAAGGTTGTTGTGCAATAAGACGAATGGAACTGAACAAACTCTCGGTACCAATTACCATACGCATTTTAACAGCAGTGAAAAAAGTCACTGTGCTCCAAAAACAGGAAAATCCGAGATTTTGCCTCGAAACACAAGCGCTTGCAGAAGAGAGGCGAATTACTGACAGAGAAATGCATCCAAATACAGAGACCTCAATAAAAACCTATAGAAGGGGATCAGAAGAGATCAGTGAACGCAAAACACGAGAGTGGTCGAGGAGATCATCAAAACCAATGTGAGTATGAGGCCTTCATTCCAGTCAAACAGATTTGGAATGGCCAAGGAGAAGTTGTTACTGAAAGAGACAAAATTATGAAAACCATTTCGGACTTTTGTCAGAAGCTCTACATGATGATTCGAGAAGATTTCTTATAGATGTGGGATTTGAATAACTGGAACCTACGAGCAAAACTGAAATGGAAAGTGCTCCAAAACCACTCAAGAATTTAAGGTGCTAGGAGAAATTCAGATCACATGCAAGATGCTTAAAACTGGAGGAAGGAAAACACGTAAATGAAGATGGCAGGCTACATCATTTCATACATTTCGAAATCAGTAAGTTTTAAAAGTGATATGTTATCTGTTAACATTATTAAATTTCATTAACTTGATGTTCTTTAAAATTATTCTTGCAGGTATGACGTGCATCTGTTACTAGGCTACTTGAGACATGAACCCTCATAACAATTTGATAACTTCTGTTGTATGTTAACATCTGATTTTAAACTATAGCTCCTTCAAATGACTGGACCCAAAATTAAATAGAAAGGTACTTTTTTTGGAGGGAAGCTATACCTACTAAAGTTCATTTGTCAGTGACACTTCGATTTCCGGCTAACAGTTTCAAAAGACTACATTTTCTTTTTAAAATATCCACTCAAGGGATTTTGCAGATAGTGTATGAAGTTTTCAGAGCAGTATATAAGGCCTAGAATGACTATGTTAAGGAAAAGTTCACTTTTAAAATTACATTCAGTAACCAACAGCACCAATAAATTTAAATATCCACTCTGGTAGGGGTGCTGGTAGTGCCTACAGTTTTCAAAGTCATGCAATTAAATGAAAAATTTGAAATACAGTCAGTTAGTAGGTGGAATGACATGTGTTACTTGTGTAAAGGATATTTCATTACAAAATAAAATTTTAAAAATGCAGAATTTGAATTAGTCACTTATTTTTGGACATTAAAAATGTTAAATCTGTTGGCACATATGTAACCTGTGCTCTCGCATGCCCTTTTCTATGTTGCTGTTGCACATACGCTGAATACAGTGCATCTGGTGAACATTGACGGAGTGTTACATACTGTGTTTTCACTGAATTTTTTTCGTACAAAAATGTCTGTTGTGTATATCCTCTGTCTCCTCTTCACCATTTTTTCTTAATTATTTTGCCAGCAACTGGCAATACAAACCCATATCACCAGGCCTTCATCCATTTCTTTCTGATAATGATTTTAAAATTGAGATTGCATGGTCCATTTGAACCTTAGCTTGTTTAACGTTTGGCAGTCTCTAGCATTTGTACTGATTGGTGTTTCTATGGATTCTTGTTCCACATATTCATTCTCACCATCAGTTTCATTGGAAAAGGTCTGAAAGAAACACACAGTGTTAGTAAATGGAAACTGTATCCTATAATTAATATGTACCCCAATTTTATACTACTATAGTGAAACTACTAATCTGTTTCTCTGCTCTTCTGTTTCAGTTCCCTGCAAGTAGTGAAGAATGGCTTCTTGCACCACACAGATTTGAAAACACTTTGCGATTCCCTCATTGTTTGAGGGCTTTGGGTGGAAAAAATGTCCAAATGCAGGCTCCTATCAATAGCGGTTCAAAGTTTTTTAATTATAATAGTACTTTCAGTATAATGTTACTATGTCTAGCTGACAGTGACTACAACTTTCTATTTGTGGATATTGGTACCCATGGTCAGATGAGAGATGACACAGTTTTTTATGATAGTTTGCTTTATTGCAAACTTAAGGACACTGATACATTTCTCCAACCAACTTCTCTTCCTCATCGAAATCTGGCAGTTCCTTATGTTTTTCTGGCAGATACAGCCTTTTCATTATCAGACAGATTGTGAAGCCCTGTTCTGGAGTACCACCAACTGGTAGACAAATGAAAATATTCAGTCAGTATTTGTCATGTGCCAGAGCTGAAACTGAATCTACATTTGGTATAACGACATCTGTTTTCAGCATTTTTCAGAAACCACTGCTGTTGGAATCAGAGAAAGCAACACTTGTAACACTCAAATGTGTAATATGGCATAACTTCTTAAAGAACAGCAGAACTTCACGTAGTCTGTACTTGCCTGTAGGTACAATGCAACGTATCTTACAGGAAAATCAAACTTCACTACTACCACTACATAATACTCAAAGGTGGCCAACACAAAATGTGAAAGAAATACCTGAAGAATTTGCAGCTTACTTTATTCAGACACATTTTAAGTATCATACAGCCACAAAATCTCTCCGAATCAGCAAGCCTCACACGCCTCTCTTTGCAGGGTGAATGAGGTTGGCAGCACATTCTAGTCACACCTGCATGTGTTGGTGAACACGCAATGGTAGGGAGGGGTAGTAGTGTTACATCTGTATTGCAGCTGTTAGTTGTGTTATTGCCTAGTTCTTGTGTAAGCTAAGTGTAGTAAGAGTGATTACTATTGTAGAGAGAGCGTTTCTTGAGGAAGACGTTTTTCTTGTTGGAGGAAATTTGACAGAGCATGTGAGGCAGACATTTAGATTGTGTTTTCTTGCTCTAAGTGTCTACATCGTGGCTCTGTACTTGGTTTAATTCACAAATTCCAGGCAAAAGGTTCAGTTCATGATGCACTATGAACTGGTAGCCTCATAATTTTAACACAATGGAAGGTTGACAACATTTTGGACATCATGTTGCAGAGTAAAATAAAATCAGTGAAGGAAATCATCGTAAGAGTCTTAAGTCTCTCCTGTGACAGCCCATAAAATTGTAACCAAAGAAATGTGGATGTACTCACATAAAATGACTGCTGAGCAGCAATTACATTGTATGGACCATGCAAAATAAATGAAATTTTGTGAATGATTTTAGCAGTTTGTGAACTGATATGGAGCTGGTATTTTAGATCAAACTGATGAGACTTACTTTCCCCAACTGGCTACATTAATTCCCAAAATTCATGAAATTGGTCATCAGAAAATCTATTTGCCACAAGAAAAACGCCTTTGCATGCAGATAAGTGGATGTTGCCATAACATGCGTGTCAGTTAAAAGAGCAATCTTTTATGAAGAAATATTGGGGTTAATGTCCTGTCGACACTGAGGTCATTAGAGAGCACAAGTTAGGATTGGTCAAGAACTGGAAAGGCAACTGGCCGCGCCCGTTCAAAGGAACCGTCTGGCATTTGCCTGAAGTGATTTAGGTAAAGCCCAGAAAACATAAACATGGATGACCAGATGCGGGTTTGAATCATCATCCTCCTGAATGTGAGTCCAGTGTGCTAATCACTGTGCCACCCCACTCAATCCGTTTATTGCCCTGCTGTGTAAAAATGAGGTCAATATTTCACTTTTCCAACAAGACAAGGCTACTGCTCATATGATACATCAGTCCTTACATGTGTCAGATGAAATCTTTGGAGATAGAGTAATTATGAAAAATCTTTGTCTCTTAGCTCACTGGATCTGTCTCAGCCCAACTATTTCGTTTGCGCTGCGGCTAAAGCATTATTGAATCAAAACATCCCATAGACGATAGATGAACTGAGACAGCAATAATTGATTAACTGCATTCAATTACATGTGAAATCTTGGTAAAGGTGTTTCCAACCAAATGTAAATGTGTTGAACTGTGCCTTCAAGAAGGAGGAAATCATTTCCAGCACCTACTGTGACATTTGTGAGTACTCTGTATTTAATTGTAATTAATTAATTTCATTGTTTAAAGTATAATAATGTTGAATCCCATTTCCCAAAACAAATGCAGCCACTAGTAGTGAATCACAGCCTCTTTCTTATACAGGGTGGTCCATTGATCGTGACCGGGCCAAATATCTCACGAAATAAGCGTCAAACGAAAAAACTACAAAAAACGAAACATGTCTAGCTTGAAGGGGAAAACCAGATGGCGCTATGGTTGGCCCGCTAGATGGCGCTGTCATAGGTCAAACGGATATCAACTGCGTTTTTTAAAACAGGAACTCCCATTTTTATTATATATTCGTGTAGTACATAAAGATATATGAATGTTTTAGTTGGAACACTTTTTTCGCTTTGTGATAGATGGCGCTGTAATAATCACAAACATATGGCTCACAATTTTAGACGAACAGTTGGTAACAGGTAGGTTTTTTTTTTAAATTAAAATACAGAATGTCGGTACATTTGAACATTTTATTTCAGTTGTTGCAATGTGATACATGTACCTTTGTGAACCTATCATTTCTGAGGACGCATGCTGTTACAGTGTCATTACCTGTAAATACCACATTAATGCAATAAATGCTCAAAATGATGTCTGTCAACCTCAATGCATCTGGAAATTCGTGTAACGGCATTCCTCTTAACAGCGAGTAGTTCGCCTTCCATAATGTTCGCACATGCATTGACAATGCGCTGATGCATGTTGTCGGGCGTTGTCGGTGGATCACGATAGCAAATATCCTTCAACTTTCCCCACAGAAAGAAATCCCGGGACGTCAGATCCGGTCAACGTGCGGGCCATGGTATGGTGCTTCGACGACCAATCCACCTGTCATGAAATATGCTATGCGATACCTCTTCAATCGCACGCGAGCTATGTGCCGGACATCCATCATGTTGGAAGTACATCGCCATTCTGTCATCCAGTGAAACATCTTGTAGCAACATCGGTAGAACATTACGTAGGAAATCAGCATACATTGCACCATTTAGATTGCCATCGATAAAATGGGGGCCAATTATCCTTCCTCCCATAATGCCGCACCATACATTAACCCGCCAAGGATGCTGATGTTCCACTTGTCGCAGCCATCGTGGATTTTCCGTTGCTCAATAGTGCATATTATGCCAGTTTACGTTACCGCTGTTGGTGAATGACGCTTCATCGCTAAATACAATGCATGCAAAAAATCTGTGATCGTCTCTTCATTTCTCTTGTGCCCAGTGGCAGAACTGTACACGACGTTCAAAGTCGTCGCCATGCAATTCCTGGTTCACAGAAATATGGTACGGGTGCAATCGATGCTGATGTAGCATTCTCAACACCAACGTTTTTGAGATCCCGATTCTCACGCAATTTGTCTGCTACTGATGTGCGGATTAGCCGCGACAGCAGATAAAACACCTATTTGGGCATCATCATTTGTTGCAGGTCGTGGTTGACGTTTCATAAGTGGCTGAACGCTTCCTGTTTCCTTAAATAACGTAACTATCCGCCGAACGGTCCGGACACTTGGATGATGTCGTCCAGGATACCGAGCAGCGTACACAGCACACGCCCATTGGGCATTTTGATCACAATAGCCATACATCAACACGATATCGACCTTTTCCACAATTGGTAAACGGTCCATTTTGACATGGATGATGTATCACGAAGCAAATATCGTCCGAACTGGCGGAAAGTTACTTGATACCACGTACTTATACGTTTGTGACTATTACAGCGCCATCTATAACAAAGCCAAAAAAGTAGTCCAACTAAAACATTCATATTTCTTTACGTACTACACGACTATGTAATAAAAATGGGAGTTCCTATTTTAAAGAAACGCAGTTGATATCGGTTTGACCAATGGCAGCGCCATCTAGCGGGCCAACCATAGCGCCATCTGGTTTCTCCCTTCAAGCTAGACGAGTTTCGTTCTTCATAGTTCTTTCGTTGATGCTTATTTCGTAAGATATTTGGCCCGGTCACTATCAATGGACCACCCTGTATAGCGAGATGAATGTGCTGCCGATGTTAAGCGCCCCTCAAGATGAAACGCGCGAAGCTCGCCACTGCAGAGACTTTGCGGATCACTATATGAAAATATATACAAGAGCTTACATGAGAATAAAAGAAGATCTAATGTAAAACAGCTTCGTTTCAGTTCACTTACCTCTTTACTTATTGTGTTGGTATAAACTGTGCCAAGAAAACTGTCCATTACTTCCCATGAGAACTATATGCTTTTGTAAACTTCATCTTCCGATGCCACTGAACTGATTAACTGTTTCGTCTTTTTTTATACAGACGATACGTCGACGTTAAGGATTTTTTTTTCTTTTCACGTCATCGATGAAGTAATCAATGCATCGGCATTGACATTTCTATTTTAATTGTAGCTTGACGCTATATTCCGTAAATGATTATGTTGTTGATATTGTTCCAAAATCTCCAGAACTTGAGGATCACTCTATTGCTCCCATTGATACATTAAAAAATTACGACTAAGAACAAGTGAACGACAGTTATGTGTTAGAGACGAAGAACGAGAGAACAAAAACTCAGACGACGAAGACAGGAAACATCTCTGGCGCCAATGTGTGGCCGGCTTATCGATATTGGCCCAAAGTCCTTCTATGTTTGGCCGAAATACCGACAAGTAACGGAGTCTTACGACCCCTTATTGGATCAACACTGTGACGGCAATGTTGGCCCCAATGTGTGGACCCAGCCTTACATGGCATTGTCCCTAGTCACCTAACAATCGCAGCTTAATGCCACAGGTAGAGAGTCCGTTAGACTCCGTTAATAACTTGAATAAAGATAAATAAGTAAATACCCTTATATTTGGTGGCCTCTATTGTTAAAGAGTGTTAGTGGAAAACAGAGAGGTCGCTGGATCGAATTCCGTTCGTACTGCGGACATATGTCATTTTAACCCTGACTCATATGTCAAATGATGTGACGACTCTTCAGAAACGATATGTGTTTCGGATTTCACTTTAAAAAGGATATTTTTATACGGAACTCCCAAAACAGGATTTCGTAAACCGATTCCCCAATACCACTTCTGGTTGGTCATTTAAAGACTCCAAAATCAATTCCGGAAATGAATTTGTAGTTGTGCAGGACGCTCAGATATTCTAAAGAGTTAGATGGAAATATAAACCGAAAAAATCATTTATTATGTATGCAGTTAATACAGTCCTTCGTTGTTGTTTGTTGAAGTGTTTTGTAAAATTATGTGCCAATATCTACAACGACTATGGATGATCACTCTTCAATAAAAGGGACTGGTTTATCTACAATCTTATCATTTTCTGATATTTTAAATATATACGAATTTTAATGTACGAATTTATTGTTAATTACGCAGTTCGCACACTAGAGGGAAAAAATAGATAGTAGTACACGATCATGGCTGCGTATTCCACATATTTTCCTTGAATTCTTTGATTGTATTGTCTTCGTGAAGCGTCTGCTGAAGTTGTGCTTTGCTAGCAAGCATGGCTGCTCTGTTTATGGCAAGAAAATATTTTGAATCTGTTATAAGATTTTCTGACCGAGAATCTGTTCCCTGAATTGACGTCTGCACAAAAACCAAGCAGAATGGTGAGATACAAGCGAGTATTCGTTTGAAATAATTGCTGTGAAGAAGCTAAACATGTAATCACCTGTAATTACGCAGTGAATATTGTTAGTAAACAGTACATTTTTTTTTTTTAAGTGTCGCTCGATGTGTTTCGTAAATGACATATGTATGCGAGTGACAGAAATTATTTCTTTCAGTCAAACGCTCACTGCAATGAGAGATCATCTTCAGGAAGTACGACAGGATCGACAGCTTCTGCAGGGGGGAGTAACCCATCAGGAGCAGGACAGAGTGGTGCCAGCGAGGAGAGTGAGGAGCAGGAAGAACCTTCTTCTTCTAGCCTCACGAACAACAATGATGAGGTACTTATTTTCATGTCACATATGATCTATTCTTAATTTACAGTATTTATGATTATGAAGACAATATAGAGTGATTTCGTGTAATAGATGATGGTTCCACCAGGTTAGTGAGAATTTAGTACAACTCTCATAGCGCATTTGTCAATATGTGGAAACTTGAAAATGTATTACAAATACATAATGAATGTGGCACACAAATATGCAGCATGTAAATTGTTGGTACATTTCATGTTTTATTAACCTGAAGATAATTTCATGTATGTTGCCTATTTTTACATGTAGCACTTTAATGTTGCTTCCACATTTCAGTGTATAAAGGCAAAGTACACATTTAGTCATAGCGTGGCTGCGGTAACAGCAACTGTACATACAAGATATAAGGGAGCAGAAACTTATTTAGTTTGTTGCACTACGAAGGCAGACTGGAGAGAGAGAGAGAGAGAGAGAGAGAGAGAGTGAGAGTGAGTGTGTATGTATCACCTTTACTCACAGCGTGGCTGCGGTAACAGCAACTGTACAGTTATATACTCGATACATCGAAACCCTTCTTCGTAACATGAAGTATTGAGTTTCCCTTGTATGATTGTAAGAATCTTATAATTCTTCTGCACTTGTTGTTAACTTGTTAAAGTCTGCTTAATAACATGAGGTTGGCATACACAGAAACAAATAACACACAAAAATTAATGTGCACTAGTTACATTATTGGCTCCCAGCATCTGACAGTGATAATTCCTTCCTGCGGTGCTGAGTGACACAGCACTTGTGAATGAAACAGAAAGTACAAACGAGCAATTTGATTGATTGTTGGTGTGTTAGCTGTCCTATTAAAAACTAGCTGTTAACCACTTTGACATATTTATCCACATGTCCCCCCTGCGCTTCCTAGTGCCAAAAGCTTTGTTTATTTGTAATGGATAATGGACTATTCCAGAACAAAGAAATATGTTTAATAAAAAGAGGCGTTGTTGTGATCAGAATAAGGCAATAAACTTTACTTAGCTTATGCACCATGTCGCATGTGAAGCATGGACCTCACCATTGGTGGGATGGTTTGTGGACCTCGACAATAAAGATAGCCATTTTGTAGGTACAATCACAATGGAGGGTTATCTGTTGAGAGGCCAGGCAGATCTATGGTTCCGGAAGAGAGGAAGCAGTCTTTTTAGTAGTTGCAGGGGTAGCAGTCTGGATGATTGACTGATCTGGCCTTGTAACTTCAGCCAAATCGGCCTTGGTGTGCTGGTAATGTGAACAGCTAAAAGCAAGGGGAAACTGCAGCCATAAAGTTTCCCAAGAACATGTAGCTCTACTTCATGGTTGAATGATAATGTAATCCTCAAGAGTAAAATGTTAACAGACATAAAATAGTCCCCCAATTGGACCACTGATGGGGACTACTCAGGTGGGTGTCACAATTGGGAGAAACAAAACTGGCATTCTACGGATTGGAGTGTGAAATGTTAGATCTCTTAAACAGGCAGTAGGTTAGAAAATTTAAAAAGGGGGGGGGGAGTAGGTTGAAGTTAGATATGATGGGAATGAGTGAATTTCAGTGGTAGGAGGAACAGGTATTCTGGTCAGGTGAACAGGTTGCTATAAATACAAAATCAAATACAGATAATGGAGGTGTAGGTTAGTGAATATGGACTGAGGGAAAGGAATAAAAGAGGGAGTCACCTGATAGAATTTTGCACAGAGCGTAATTTAATCACAACGAACACATGGTTTAAGACTCATGAAAGATGGTTGTATACATGAGAGAGACTTGTAGGCATTGGAAGGTTTCAAATTGATTGTATAATGGTAAGATAGAGATTTTGGTAGCCATATTTTAAATTGTAACACATTTCCAGCAGCAGGTGTGGTCTCTGACACCAATTTATTGATTATGGATTGCAGATTAAAACTGAAGAAATTGGAAAAACATATGAAATTAAGGAGACAGGACTAGAGGTTGTTGAGAGGTTCAGAGGGAGCATTTTAGAATGGCTGACTAGAATGGGGTATAGGAATACAGTAGAAAGTGAAGGGGTCACTTTAAGAGATGAAATACGGGAGGCATCAGAGGAGAAAATTTAAAAATGCAGCAAATGAAGCAGGCGAAAGGGAATTCAAATATTTAAAAATGAAATTGACAGAAGTGCAAAATTACTCAGCAGGAATGGCTAAAGGGCAAATCTAAAAATATAGAAGCATGTTTCACAAGGAGAAAGATAGATGCCATCTACAGGAATATTATAGAGGCCTTTGGGGAAAATAAAAGTAGGTGTATGAATATCAAGAGCTCTGTTGGTATAGCAGATCTAAGCAAATAAGGGATGCTGAAAGGTGGGTGAAGTATTTAGAGTGTCTATACAAGGGAGATGAGCTTGAAAGCAACATTATAGGAAGGGAAGTGGATGTAGATGAAGGTAAGAGGGAGATATGATACTGTGAGAAGAATATGACAAAGCTCTGAAAGATCTTAAGTTGAAACAAGGTCCTGGGAGTAGAAAATATTCTGTCAGAACTACCTATAGCCTTGGGAGAGCCAGCCAAGACAAAACTCTTCCACCTGGTGTGCAAGATGTGTGAGACAGATGATACATCCTCAGTCTTCAAGGAGGATGTAGTAATTCCAATTCCAAAGAAAGCAGTTGCTGACAATTGTGAAAATTACCTGACTATCAGTTTACTGAGTCATGGTTGCACAATACTAACACGAATCCTTTACAGAAGAATGGAAAAGTAGAAGTAGACCTCAGGGGAGATCAGTTTGCATTCCAGAGAAATTTAGAAAAAATGTGAGGCAATACTGATCCTATGACTTACCTTGGAAGATAGGTTACGAAAAGGCAAATCTACATTTATAGCATTTTTGGACATTGAGAGAGCTTTTGACAGGAATACTGTCTTTGAAATTCTGAAGTTATCAGGGGTAAAACCAAGGAGTGAAAGGCTATTTACAACTTGTATAGAAACCAGATAGCAGTTAATTGAGTCAAAGGGCATGAAAGGGAGGCACTAGTTGAAAAGCGAGTGACTCTGATGTTCTTCCCACTATTTCTTCTTTTTGTTTTACATATACTATATCATTTGCACCCTGGTAAAAAAGCCATATATTAAAAAATGCATGAGATATATGAAACTAAATACTGTGTATGAAAAACTGTGAAGTCATTATTATGTGCCATCACATTTAGAATTTTTTAAACAGTATGTTCAAAGTGAGACCCATTTGCATGACACTACTCATGTACACACTGCATCACTGATGAGCTTAGTCTGTCAACATATCTAGAGTAATCATGTTACAAGCAGCACTCATTCATTATCTCACATCCTCTACAGTCATTGGACCCTGTTGTTGCTTTACGTGACCCCAAAGTAAAAAGTCTGAGGGCACCAGTCAGATGATCATGCTGGACACCTCTGAATAGGTCTACTCTTCCTACCCACCAGTTTGGGAATAGGCAGTTTAATGTATCTCTTATTAACAAAGAACTGTAGGTAGGACATTCATCTTGTTGAGCCATGTCATTGAGCAAGTTTTCAAGGGCACATTTTCTGGTAAGAAGAGTAAAGTGTTTATCAGAAGATGTGTGTACTTTTGCCCATGTAACATATCGTTAAAAAAACACACACACCACACAACACTGGAAAAGTCTCATTTTTGTCTCAGTAGATGAAATGGTTTGTTTACTGAGATGTCTTGCATCCTTGCTGGCTGGGTGCCGCTTCCCTACTTCCTCGTTCTTACTGCTTCTCCCCTTCTTACCACTCCCCTCAGCTTGCAGTCAGTGCTGCCGCTTCTTCTTGCCGCCAGCCTAACAGCTGCCAATGAGAGGGAGGGATGCGTGTTGTTGGGATGATTCTCAAGAGACTGTTGATGCAGTGGCCAGGGATGGCAGTCGTATGCACAAGGTGTGTCTGAGTGATTGTGTGAATGTGTGTTTTCTGACATGTGTTTTCTGACAAAGGCTGTAGTCAAAAATTTACTTGTGAGAGTGTGTTAGTCTTTTCTACACACCTGCCTGTGGCTCAGCGATCATCTTTACTGTGGGCTGATACTGTTGTGACTCGCCTATCTTTCAAAGTGCCGCCGCACAATTACGCGCGTCCTCTACATGCGGCGCTGTCTGACAGCCACGCAGCAGTAGTGCCACCTAAGTGGCCGGCCAGCCAGCCAGCGGCTGCTAGACTTGGACTCAGTTATGATTTGACTGTTAAAGTGTACACATGTCTTACTGTGTTTACTTGATCTGCAACTTTCATGTATTGCATCTTCCTTGAAATATATTTGTTCAACTTGAAGTTATTACAATTGGCGATGAGGATGAGATTTTTCTTTTCCATTGTTGACCCACATGGCTACTTTAGAGCAACTATTGCAAGGTCTCGTAGAACAGCAAACACTTCTCACAAATGCAATTTGGGATTTCGTCGCGGCATCAAATGTGGGGTGTCTGTACCTACTTTTCCTCCTTATGACGAGATGATGGAAGACCGGTCTGATTACGAACAACATCTTCGACAGCACTTCATGGCATTTCATGTCGCGGTCGAACAAACATGTAAGTCTCTGTTCCTTTCATGGATTTCACCTCAAATGCATTGGTTGTTGTCGCAATTGGCTCCTTTGAAAGATCCTGCGTCTTTGTCCTTTGCTGAAATGTGCTCACTTCTGTCCATCTATATTCAAAAGCAAGCGCATGTGGTAGCCTCTCGTATTGCCTTTTATCGTTGTTTTTGACAACCGAATCAATCCTGTCGTGCTTGGGCTGGTGAACTTCACGGCCTCAGTAGAAAGTGTCAGTTTGTTGCTGAAGTTCACAAAAAATCCTACGCCGATTCCATTGTACAGGATGCTATTATCCGATCGGCGTCCAACAAGAAGTAAGGCAACATGCCCTTCAGTTGGCAAATCCGACTCTAGATGAAGTCCTATCCATCACTCAGTCTTTTGAAATTTCTCACGCCGCTACAACGCAAATAGGGACATGGGGCGATGTTAGGGAAATACAACCTCTGTGCAATGTTGACGAAGCGTGTGGCGTGTCCCCACCAGCCGACCTGGCCGCAGTACGCTCCCAAGCGCAGCCTCGGCCTAACCGTAAACAAACCTCTAAGATACTGCAGCAAAATCCATGGCAACTTCCTTCATGTCCGCAGTGTTTTACGAAGCATTCACGAGAAGATTGTCCACAGCGTTGGGCCGTGTGTCACAAATTCAAAAAAAAAAAAGGGTCAGTGTCATCCATTTGCAAATCCGACTGCATACATGATGTTCAAGAACATGATGTGATTCTGATTTTGTGTTCTGTGTCAATTGTACTTCTTCCCTTTCAGGGAAGTTATTCCTCACTGTCCAAATACTTGGTTGAGATGTTCGCATGCAGGTGGATACTGGTTCTGCTGCCACTATCATTAATTCTCAGACTTATCTTCAGTTGGGTTCTCCAATCCTGTCACCTGCCACTAGGCAATTACGGACTTACAATAAACAGAAGATTTCTCTCTTAGAACAATTTGATGCTGAGGTATCTTACAAATCTGTCGTTCGCACTGTTCCCGTATTTGGGTTCTCCGTAGATGACTCTGTCAGTGTCATCTCTGATGCTATTCCTTATGCTCAATTGGATTCCTTGTCGACGACATTTTCATCCCTTTTTTCTCCTGGGTTAGGCCGTGCAAATGACTTTGAAGCTCATATCACGCTTAAACCCACTGCTCGGCTTAAGTTTGTTCGGGCTCTGCCCATTCCTGTGGCCCTTCGTGGTCAGGTCAAACGGAAGCTGGATCGTCTCACTGCTTCAGGGGTCTTGCTTCCTGTCACTTCCAGTGAGTGGTCCTCTCCTGTCGTCGTCGTTGCTAAGCCAAATGGTGATATTCATCTCTGTGGCGATTTCAAAGCCACTGTAAATGCTCAATGGCTTATCGACACTTACCCTATGCCTCGACCTAAAGAATTGTTCGCTAAACTTGCTGGAGGCCAGTATTTTTCTAAACTTGACCTGTCAGAAGGTTATCATCAACTTCCTCTCGACGCTGCTTCCCTGCAGTTTCTGGTCCTTAACACGTCTTTTGACCTCTATCAATACCAACGATTGCCATTCGGTGTTGCCTGTGCCCCTGCTCTCTTTCAGCGATTCTTGGAACAATTATTGCTCACTGTTCCTGGGTGCATAAATTACCAGGACAAAATTGTTGTCACTGGCTCCACCACTGATGAACATCTTCAAAATCTCCGCACACTTTTTCATGTCTTACAGACTACCGGTCTTAAGTGTAATCTTCAGAAATCAAAATTTTTTCAGGCATCTATCTCGTACTTGGGGTTTCAACTCTCTCGGGATGGTATTCGTCCGCTTCGGCAAACTGTCGCTGCGATCGATGCCCTTCCTCGCCCTACATCTGTTAAGGAACTGCAGGCCGCCTTGGGGAAAATAACATACTATCACAAGTTTTTACCGTCTGCTGCTTCGGTGGCTCAGCCATTGCATCGCCTGTTGCATAAAAACGTGCCCTTTCACTGGTCCGCGTCATGTGATGCGGCTTTCCACAAATTGAAGACTATGCTGAAACAGGCCCTGTGCCTGGCTACTTATCGACCTGGCCAATATCTTGTTTTTGCCACAGACGCCCCTCAATACGGGGTCGGTGCAGTCCTTGCGCACCGTTTTTCTGATGGTGCTGAACAACCCATTCCTTATGCCTCCAAATCGCTCACGGATGCCCAACTAAAGTATTCTCAAATTGAAAAAGAAGGTTTGGCCGTTATTTATGCTCTTCATAAGTTTGGTGTTTTTCTCTATAGATTGAAATTTCATCTTGTTACGGATCACAAACCATTTGTGTCCTTGTTTCATCCATCAACATCACTTCCCGACAAGGCTGCACACCGCCTCCAGCGTTGGGCTCTTTACTTGTCTCGTTTCAATTATGAGCTTCATTTCCAGCCAACGGCTCAACATGTGAATGCTGATGCACTGTCTTGCCTTCCCATGGGTCTTGATCTGGCATTCGATAGGGACGAACTTTTGTGTTTCCACCTAGATGTTGCCGAGCAGCTGGTTGTGGACGGGTTCCCCATCACCGAGGACCGGCTGGCGGCTGCTATGGGTTCTGACCCTACCTCTCCTCAGTTTTATGCTGTATTCAGAAGGGTTGGCCAGATCGTCCGTCCGCTAAGAATTCTGATCCGTTGCGGAACTACTGCGCTTTGCGTTGCCGCCTCATGGCTAGGGTAAATGCTTCTCCGCATGTTGTACCTGCGTCTTTGTATGCTTCGGTCTTGCACCTCCTTCACCAAGGGCACTGGGGTGTCTCTTGCACAAAATCTCTGGCGTGCTGTCATGTGTACGGGCCCGGCATCGACTCTGAAATCGCACACATGGTCTCTGCCTGCGGCCCTTGTACGTCACAGGCCGCTGCCCCGAAGTCATCTTTGTCACCTTGGCCTTCGCCTGAGAAGCCCTGGGAGCGTACTCATGCTGACTTCACGGGACCTTTTTTAGGTACTTATTGGCTTCTCGTTATTGATGCCACCAATGCTCTTGCTTCCATTTTCTCTTTGGAAGGGCTTCCCTCTACTCTTGTTACTGATAATGGTCCACAATTTGCCTCTTCAGATTTTGCGGATTTTTGTGCCTGTCGTGGCGTCATGCATGTCACGGCCCCTCAGTTCCATCCACAGTCAGGCTGAACGACTGGTCTGCACATTTAAGGCTCAGATGAGGAAACTCCTGACTTCTTCTGCTGATGATGCGCTACTCCAAGTTCTGGCTTCATCCCCATGGGCGACCACAGCCTGTCTGAGCTCTTACATGGCCGCCAGCCCCATACGCTACTTCAGACGGACACGGATGTTGCAGTGCGTCATTCGGACCAGCTTTGGCCTCGAGAGCCATAAATGCCTGTTCCGGATGCCTCTACACCACCTTTGGCTCTACCTGACACTCTGGATAATGGAATCTCTCATTACTCATAACACAGTCCTCTCACCGTCATATCGGTGCCAGCACAAGAACTGATGTCACTAGGAGACGTGCCCATGCAGGAACCAGATGACCATCATCTGTTGGAGCAACTCTACTCGCCTTCTCCTACGGACGCGGACATATCGCCCTTGTCTCCTGTTATAACAACCGGACTTGTCGCAACGGGCAGATTGGTGCAGGGGGCCCCAGCAGATTCTTCTTCCCCCACGTCTCCTGTCATCTCGATCCGTTATCATTGGGGACACATCGGTCCGTATGGGAAGCCGCCTCCTCGAGACTTTATGACCAGTCAAACAACACCCATGGACGTTAGCAATCTACAGGCCACCTCCATCAAGACCTGTGCAAAAAATTCAAAGGGGGGAAAAGTGTTGTGACGCTCCGATCTTTCAAAGTGCCGTCACGCGTGTCCTCTACATGCGGCTCTGTCTGCCAGCCACGCAGCAGCAGTTCCACCTAAGTGGCCAGCCAGCCAGTGGCCGTTAGACTTGGACTCAGTTATGATTTGACTGTTAAAGTGTACACACGTCTTACTGCGTTTACTTGATCTGTGACTTTCATGTATTGCGTATTCCTTGAAATATATTTGTTCAACTTGAAGTTATTACAGATACCTATCCTCATTAGTACTGATTCTCAGAGTATTTGTGCAAATTATCTGTTGCGTGGTTTGATCACTGCAATCTCATTTCTTCAACATGGTGTATGTGACATGCGAATATCTGCCCACATGAGTAGACTTCCATGACGGGCCAAAACCGCAGGCCATTTGCCTGCTGATCTCTAATGGATCGGGCCTGCTGATCTGAAGCCCACTGTTTCTCACAAATGTGCAGGGCGTGTCTGTTGGATCCAGTCTCACTAATCTACCCCAGTCCAAGTCTGTTTGTGTGTGATGGCATAATGTGGCAGGTTTTTGTGGTTTATCCATGGACTTAGGACTGCAGTGCTCCTCGGCATGCCAGAAGCTAGCAAGTACATTGTAGAATGTGACATTTTATTTACTCAAGTACATTTTGGCACCTCAAAAGTAGTTTATATATATGAAAGTATGGACAATAAGGAAAAGAAATTTGTGGCAGTCTCTGGCGGTTTGTATGCAGTGTACTCATACATTTCTCGAAAGAAAAATCATAGTCATAATACAGTGGGTAATAACCAACAATAATGAACATAGTAGAATCAACATTTTATTGGTGGTTTTCACAACTGTTCTGTTCTTACACTTATTTCCACGCACCTACATTTTTCTGAGGTTATTTCTGAAATCATTGAAGGTATTTTAAATTTTTATTGTGACTGCAATGAAATGCATGTTTTTGTCACCGAATGTGTTTCGTTTTATTGAAATAAAATAACAACATTGGTCTTCATGAAACACATATACCGTGTGACTTGCTTTCCCCATCTAAAAACAGTTAATTACAAAGGATATTGATGTTAGTACTTAAGATTTTTGCTCACATGGGGGAGAAATACATAAGTCCTTGCATTTTTTGTCAACTTATGTCTTTACTTATCCATGAGATCTCAAAATTCATTAGTGAAAAATACTAAAACTTGTCTGGAAATCAGGGAAGTATCAGAGAATTTCACATAGGAAAACTTATGCCAACCCAGAAACCATACTTTTTCCACAAAATTATTGTCTTGCTGGAGAACCAAATAGCAGCATTCCAAACACTGTTGAAATTCACTAGCATATATTTTATGGTGTGATAAATGAAAAGTGTGTATGCCATATTTGACTAGCATTGCCATGTTTGACTGGCATCCTCTTCTGGAGAGTTTGGCCAGCTGGTGTAAGTCTTTTTGTTGGATGCCACTTCAGCAACTTACATGTCAATGGTAATGAAATGATGATGATGACACTACATGCACCCAGTCCTGAGTGGAGAAAATCTCCGACTCGGCTGGAAATCGAACACTGGACCCTATGATCAAGAATCAGCAACACTAACTGCTAGATCATGAGCTGTTGACAGTTTTTAGTGCAAATCGTGCAGTCTCAGGAAATGATTTTATGGTATTAATGAGGGTTAGATGAATCAGACAGTGTATACTTGACACTATTCTGCCTACTGTTTGAATGCAGTTGATGCCTTTTGGTGACATTTGCCCAAAAATAAGAGCACATCAGTGAATTCTTCATTTTACACGATACTGTAGCCTTTCTGAAATGGTATTTGCATTACTAATGATCCGACTTTGTTGATGTTTTATGAGTAACACACTGTAAATGAATTCAGCAATCCTATGGTTCCCTTTTGTACCAGTTTTTGGCAAAATGTCCCAGCATCTCAAAATGGAATTTAGGCATTGTCCTTCATCCAGAAGAAAAAACTAAACTGTGTTGATTGTTAAGTTCAATATAATATACAGATTCTTTGAGAAACTCAATGGTACGGAGTCCTTGTAAGCAGTTGCACATGGTCTAACTACAGTGTGTTGTGCTGTTGTACAGTAACTTTAACATTTGCAGTGCTTATGGCAATGGCTTTGATAAATTTTAAAATATTTCCTGTGTTCATCATGAGAAAATGCAAGTGCAAACTAAATAGTAGGACACTGGTAGAATTCTTGCTTTTAATGGATATGGTGAGAATATTGAGTGCAGATTTTGTGATGTAACTCACATGAAGTCCGTCAATTTAAGGATCAAAAATTGATAATTAATTATTGATAAAGATAGTTGCAGATATTGATAAGCAACTTTCGGCACAATGAGTCACACTGGCATGTCACACAGTGGTGCGAAACCAGCATTTCAAGTCCATAGACTGCACAGCTGTCGTAATTAAATCACTGTTCAACAGGAAGTTGTCATACTTGCAGACAAAAACCAAATCAATTATCACAAACATGATTGCACAGTTTATTTCACTGTTAATAGTTTATTTTAGATTTTTCCATCTGGATAGTGTTATAGACCGTATAGTGTTGGAGTTGGTGAACTTTGGTGTTGAAAGCACAGAGCATTTGACTTCATATGTCATAGAGGTATTGGAAAGGTTGGAGCTTAAGAAAAAAGTCATTGCAATTTCATCTGGCAACATACACACTGGTTATGAAGAAAAGAAAAGAAAAGAAAAGGAGAGGAAAAACTGTTTTCATGTAAGTTGCATTTTTAGGTGTTGACTGCCCTGCTCATATTATACAAAATGCTATTCAGACTGGTACAAATGGCTTACCCATTACTATACAGCTCCATATTTTTGCTGTTCATATTGAAAAACTAAAATCATTCTGTAAGTTCACTGAAGGAGTATAGTAAGAACTTCAAGATCATAGTACAGCTAGATGCTTATCTCTTCTACCAACTGTTGGAAATAGTCATTAATGCTATCCAAGCATTAAAATCCTAGCTTGCATTCCTTGTGAAGTGTGTTATCACAGCGAAGAACTTTTTTGAAACTCTGCTCTACAATTGAAGTTTCAGGCAAAATAAATGTATTGCCTTACAAATAAGGAGCTGGAAAATCTGAAAGATTTTTGATATATATATATATATATATATATATATATATATATATATATATATATATATATATATATATATATATATATATATATATATAAAAACCAGCAGTTTTGTGAGCTGGGAAGTAAAAAGCTGCATTTGATATATTTGTGAATGGTGTGAACAATTTCTGGAACCTCTTCAGCCAATGGAGTGGATAGCCCTAAATCAAACCATAAGCTGGATTAGTGTTCAGGAATTGTATAGTTTGGCAAAATATAGTGTCATGAACTTAATCTTAGTAGTGTTAGTGAATGATGACAGGAAATTTTTTTGGAAATGGAATAACCAAGAAGCGTAAGTACAACTAAAGCTCTTTAGAAATGGGCTTTATGGAGACAAAGGAGGGTTAAGCTCAGTGTGCAATTTGTGCGCGAGTCCTTCTGAACAGTGCAATGGTTCCAGTTAAGTTGCACCGTCATTGGAAGGTACTCACCCGGATTTCCAGGCTAAAGACATCAGATTTTTTCAAAAGGAAGAGTGCTGAACTAGCTGCTTCTCAGCATTGCATGAAAACGCATACAAAAACAATTAATTAAAATTCATTAAAAGCTTCATTCTTGGTTAATTATCGAGTGGCAAAAACAGGCAAAGCTCATACCACTGCAGAAATTCTCATAAAGCCCTGTGTTAATGATATTGTTTCTTGCATGCTAGACGAAAAGGCAGTAAATGGCTCAAATGGCTCTGAGCACTATGCGACTTAACTTCTGAGGTCATCAGTCGCCTAGAACTTAGAACTAATTAAACATAACTAACCTAAGGATATCACACACATCCATGACCGAGGCAGGATTCAAACCTGCGACCGTAGCAGTCACACGGTTCCAGACTGAAGTGCCTAGAACCACACGGCCACACCGGCCGGCGCAAGGCAGTAAAGCTTGTATCTTCGGTGCCATTATCAAGCAATACTGTCAAGAGACGCATTGTTGACATGTCAAATGATGTGAAAGACACTCTTGTTTCTCGCATCCAACACATTTCATTTTCTCTGCAGATAGATGAATCCACTGATGTTGCAGGATTAGCAATTCATTGGTTTTTGTGCTGCCAACACAACAGGTGCTGAAATATTCCATCTTGTGGATGATTTCTTTAAGGACTAACGAAGTTTCTATATATATGTGTGTGTGCACAGATGGTGCAAAAGCTATGACTGGTCCTATAGTCGGAGCAATAACGAAAATAAAAGAAAACACCAAGAATTGCATCAGTACTCTCCACAGATACGCTTTATCTACAAAACAAATGCGTGTTTCGTTCAAGAAAATTTTAGATGAATCCATTCAAATCATTAACTACATAAAATCAAGGCCGTTTAAGTCAAGACTTTTCACAATACTATGTGAAAATATGGGAAGCCTTCATCATTCCCTGCTTCTCCACCCAGAAGTGAGGTGGCTTTCACGTGGGAATGCACTCTCTCGGTTGTACGGATTAAGATTGGAAGTCTTAGCTTTGCTTTTGGAGCATAACACCAAATTAGCAGACCTTATTAATGACGAAAATTGGCAGTGTATACTTGCCTATTTGTCAGATATTTTCTCCAAAATGAACGAAATGAATATTTCCCTCCAAGATCAAAGTGAAAGAAAGGTCACTGCTATTGACAAAGTTCGAACATTCAAGAGGAAAATCAATTTTTGGGCAGAGAGTGTCAAGGAGGGGGAGGTCGAGTGTTTTCCTCTTCTCAAGAAGTTTTGGAAAAACAAAACATTGGCACTTGGGAAGAATTTGTTTCATCAAATATTGGAACCTCTCCGAAGCTTGATGTCATTGTTGGAGCATTATTTCCCAACAGCTGAAGATGAGAAGCTGCAGAAATACGAATGGATGGTCAACCCATTCACTGTATCCAGAAAGCCAAACATTCTATAATCAAATGAATATGAGTTCTTGATAGAAATTGCCACAGACCCTACCTTGAAATCAAGTTTTGACATTGACGGTTACACACTTTTGGATCCATTTGGATAACAAGAAATACTACCCCCTTGTTGAAAAGGCAAAACATGTACTACTTCCGTTTGCCACAACATACATGTGTGAATCTGGATTCGCGATCTATGCTGCCCACAAAACTAAATACCGAAGCTCTCTGGATGCAGAACCAGACATCCATCTCCAGTTGTCAAGAATTGAACCCAACTTTTCAAAATTGTGTCAGCAGAAGCACCCTCAACCATCACATTAGGATTCCATTATTATTCTTACAGAGTCATCTATAGTAAAGAAGAAAGCATTTTTCTTCGTAGATGCTCAGTGAACGTACCTGAACTACAACTCTGTTGGAATTTTGTTTCTGTCTTCTATCATTTACAAAATAATTATTAATTGAATTCTATTGACATTGATATTTTTGTTATGAAAATTAAAATTATCTCTAAAGCTAATTTCTTTATAATATATTCCATCCTCTCAGTTAAAAATGTGGCCTGCCTATATGCCTATACTTCAATTACAATTACTTGCTATTACTCTCACATTATATTGTGGCAACTGGCTGAGAATGTAAACAAATGAGGACTTTTCACGTGCCACCTTGTAAAAGGTAAACCTCCTCTGCCAGAATCATTTCCATTGAGAAAAAAAAGTCTTATGTTCTGTGAAATGCTTTGTCTTCTTATATAGAAATAAGAGTGTCTGTTTGTTTGTTTTCCGAATTTGTTTACAGTCTGGGCTGACTGCCACTATATAGTGTCCAAGTAGTAGTTGAAGTTGTCAGCTGTGGCTAAACTGTTGCCACGCTGCCTGCCAGTTGCCAGCTACCACCTGACAGTACACTGTTGCAATGCCGCCTGCTAGGTTCCGGCTGCTGCTGCTGCTGTTCAGTAGATATGCAAAGACTTAAAAATAACTAGACTTTCCAAGCTGTTTACATGGGCATGAAAATCGATTGTGGAACTGGAAAACGGCTTTATAAAAGCAGATTTCCAGAATCGATTTTGAAGTGTTTACCTGACCAACCAAAAGCGGAACTGGAACAGTGGCTTACAAAATCCGGTTTTGGAAATGTATGTAAACTGGGTGAATGTATCCCCACACATTGCTCAACAGATGTCACAATAGTCCTTCAAAGGCAATTCCTTGGCCTCTTTTCTGTCGTGATGTGTTTGTGTCCCGAATCATGGTTCTGCCTCTTTTCTTCACAGCCGCGCAGAATAGCCGCACAGTCTAAGGCGCCATGTTGTCGTGGATTTCGCGGCCGCTCCCACCAGAGGTTCGACTCCTCCCTTGTGTGTGTGTGTGTGTGTGTGTGTGTGTGTGTGTGTGTGTGTGTGTGTTTTATCCTTAGCGGAAGTTAAACTTGGGTTAATAGTGTGTAAGACTAGAGACTGATGACCTCAGCAGTTAAGTCCCATAGACTTTACAAACATTTTGACATTTTTCTTTGGATTTCATGAAAAACCACACACACACACACACACACACACACACACTCACACTCACACTCACACTCACACACACACACACACACACACACACGACTGTTACGAAATATGCATGCTCCTTACACAACAGTAGCCAAACAGTGAAAGTGAATGGACCACAAGTGGCAGCTTGTCAACAGTGAACAGTTTGGATGTGATGTTGATTGCTCTTGGAGGAAGGCAGCTTCAACATGTGAAATGTCAGTTACCAAATAATTTTAATCAGGCTGTAGTGTGTTGAACAAAGGGAGTAAATCTACTAGTATGTGTCTGGATACAGTGGGAATTCTAATTGGATCATTAATTTCAAGTTGTTTTCATTCATCTCTAAAGCAAGACTATTGATACTTTGGGGGGGGGGGGCATTGGGAACATGGCACTTGCATTAAGAAGCTTTCAGTTCCCATGGATTTCACTCTGAAATTTAAATTTACTTAGCTCTTGACTGACTAGGGGTCTGCCATGGATTTTCGACTGACGAAGGGGTCTGCCAGCTGAAAAGATTGGGAAGCCCTGATCTGATACATATTAGAAGCTTTGTTTGGTTTTCACTAGCTATTTGAGATTCTAATGTATGTATCGAAAGAGTGTTTTCTATAATTAAATCTCTGTGGATGGACAAAGAAACCAGATTCAAGTTAGAAACAGTAAAAGCTCTGTCAATGATAAAAACCACATCTGTTAGCCTCTCTTGTACGTGCTTCTTAATTAATGAAAACAAGTGTACAGAGCAAGTATGCATCACTAAAATTTACGGCTTAAGTACCAGCAAGTCTAACCTCATCAGTGATATGCTGCGTGAAAATAAATTTTTATTAAGCCTATGTTGACGCTAATTCTGCTGTGTCCTGAATTTTTGTGTGTTATTTTGAAAATGTCATGAATTTGACTAAAAAGAACATGAGAAAGAAGCATTCCTCATAACAAACCTGATCTGTGTAGGTAGTGGTTCTACTGCACTTCTGTTAACGCATCTGAAGGGCTATATACAACTGATGACATATCTGTTACCCCACAACCACCAGGAGGCTCACAGCTCTTTCCTGAATATGTGCGTGGCGCACATAGGGCTCCAAGCTATTGCAAGCCTTTCTTCCGTCCCAGGCTGCATTCCTTTCCCCGTGCCTCCCTGTACTCTCTACTTCTCCTGTGCTGCCTCCTTCCCACTCTCTGTGTCCTTGCTTTCATCAGCCTGGCTATCCTCCAGTTCCTGCTGTCCCATGCAGTTTTGTTCCCCTGGTGTTTTTTCCCCCCTTTGGGGTTTGAATTTCACTTCTTCCACCAAATCTGTGGCCCTCCATGCTTGTTACCATCTTGGTGACATCCTGGTATCCATTTCTCCTCATCAGTTTTTGAGTATGGTTTGGGTTCATTCTCCAGTGTGTCCAATCTGGACCGATGAGGTGATGGTACTGGCATCTTTATTCTAGCACTTGAGGAGATACCCTCAAAGAGAAGGTCAAGGTTACAGTTTATCAGTGTGATGTGAAGCCGTACGTCCCATCACCCATGAGGTGTTTTTGGTGTTTGCAGTTTGGGCACGGCTTCCTGCTGTACTGCAGACACACTATGGGGTGAAAGTGAATGCCCACTCCGTTGGGGGAATTCCCGTGTTTGGCTGCCTGCATATGGTAATTGCCAGTTTAAAGTTTTGTCTGATCTTTTGTGGCAAGTTTCCCCTTTTCTTGTGTTCTTTCTGGTGTCCCTCTTGTCTCATGATCATGGTATAGTGTGGGGAATGGGATGGGTCGGAGGTGGTGCCAGTGCCCTGTTGAGCCTAGCACCTCTGAGGTGCCCCCTCCTCTTGTCCCTCACTCCCTTCCTCCTTCCTCTCACTCCCTCCTTATTCTTTACTCTTTCTGCCACACCAAAGTTCCTTTTGCCTCTTTGTTTGCCCCTTTTCCTTTCCCATCAACTGGAGTGTTCTGTAGGTGTTGTTTCTCCCTTAGTTTCTGCCACCTTGTTGGGTCACTCCTAATCATCCAGCTAATAATTGCTTTTGAGACTGACATTGTCAGTTGAGAGGGGGACAGCAATCTTATACCATATTTTATGAACTATATGAGTCACTACAGATTTAAAGATGCACCTTAATTTTTAAGGATTTTTTTTTAAAAGACTACATTTTTACAATTTTTGTTATTAGACTGTAAAGGCATACTAAAAAAATAATGTTAGTGTACAAAACTGAACTGACCTTTAAAATTGCCGAAAATCATCTGAACTTTCTCCTCCTCCTCCTCCTCCTCCTCCTCCTCCTCCTCCTCCTCCTCCTCTTCGTCATCATTGTTGTCCTCTTCACGTAGATGATGGTCTTCACTGCCATAGACAGCATTACTTATGTCACACTTCTTGGATGATTCAATAATAATGTCTTCTCTCACTCTAGATCACAACTGTTTTATCCACAGGCACACTTGTTTGATTACCGAATTTCATCCATCATCCATTTCTTCCATTCCTCTCTCATATACATTTTAAATGGTTTATTTATCACAACATAAAGAGGTTGCAATTTGTGAAGTAAGTCCTCCCAGAATAACACCAATCTCTGTATTTTCCTGTATCAATTTCTTTTTCACAGAATTTTTCAAATGACTACTAAACTGATGTAGTACAAGAACAGAACTCTTCTTCAGCAAAGCACCTTTCCTTCTCTCCCACACTCTGTTAATCCATAATTTCATTACAGCCTTGTCCATCCAACCCTTGTCATATATGTGAACACAACCACATGGTGGTATTTCAGAAGGGTTTGGTATTGTTTTGCACTTGAAAATGACCATTGGATTAAGTTTAGTACCACCAGCATAACTTGAAAGGACAACAGTGTAGTGCATTTTTTATATCCACTTGTTTTTATAGTTACAATTGTAGCGCCTTCCATGGCAACAGTTCTTTTACTTGGAAGATCAAATGTTAGGAGTTTCATCCATATTCACTATTTGGCATAGTTCCACACTGGCTTTCATTCAATGTCGAATAATAAAGTGATAAGTGATGAAAAGATAGTATTTTCTCTTCTTACTCTTGTGATATTTTCTGAGATATTTTGGTTTTGGTTCACATGCTGTGTCAACGATACTTCATAAACCTGTACCACCAACCAATTCCACAATTAAAATCCGTTGAGTTCCACTGTAGTGCTAGCTTACGAGCTTATATTTGAATCATTTTTGTGTTAATTCCAATGCCGTTTTGGTAGTTTCCTAAGATCCATTTCTGTACATCTTCGTCCAGTTTTGGCCATTCTGCATTCAGTCCTATATTTGCACATTTAATCTTCCTCATTTTTTCAGTTCTCCTCTCCTATCCTGTCAATTGTGAATACTTTTTCTGTTGGTGGAGGGCCAAAATTCCACTAACCTGCTCTGTTTCTACATTCTCCTGCATAAGGTATTACTCTCAATTTATAGCTCACATCATATGAAAAACTTCTATTTCTTCCATTATGAAACTAACTTCAGACAAAAATATTTTGCTGTTACTGATAACACAAATCACTTTCAATTCAAGTTCGTTGGCATTATAGACTGCAGTGATGCATCAGAGGCTGGGCAGTGTTCTGGGTTTGTGATGGCAGGTTAGAAGGGAGACAGTTTTAGCAAGCTTGTGAATCCCTATAACTCATGTTTGTTGAATAGGTGCACTCCTGCTACCAGTTGAATCAAATGTTGCCAGATAGAGAGAGGTTTCCCACGGCATTGAATATACGGCCATTTTTAATGGCCCATTGCAGGAATTTAAATCAAGCTCTGGACATCTTCATATTAATTTTGAGTATAAGACACACTTGAATTTTGGAGGCAGTTTTTCGAAGAAAAAAGTGCGTATTACAGTCCATAAAATACAGTAATGTATATAATAAAAGTTTTAATGGAATTGATCTAGGGGGGATGAAACTGCACCACATTTGTTCTTACAGTGTGAAAACTGGTGGCCAAAAGGTACATATTATTTGGGTCATTAATTAATAAATTGTGACTAACAGGCATCTAGTAAAGGGACTCCTACTACCCTTTAAGGGTACTAGTTGGCTTTTCTAGAATGACAGGGAGAGATACTGCACAATAAACTTAGTTTTGGTGTGGGGAACAGGGGGCTTGGAACACTGTTGTTTTGTCGTCTTATTGAAATAAAATCATATCATATATCAAATGGCTTTATCACAATAATGCCATTTGTGAAAAGTGCAACACCGAGAAGGAATTACCTGAAGAGCGCCACACTTGGTGAAAGTGGTGACGGGTGTGCAAGCAATAAGTGATACGTTTTGCAGCCAGGTGGGGTACACGTAGGCTGAGCAGAGCCCTCTCGTGTCGGTCCAACAGGGTTGGTGTTGCGCCTAGTGCATTCGGTGCAGATCTGTCACACAAGGTGGAAACTATACAGTAAGTGCCAGTATGCCTCGTGGACGTCAAAGGGAGACATACCGGCATGTGAGCGAGTTTGAACAGGGCAGAATGATCGGTCTTCGGGAAACGGGGTTGTCATATCATGACATTTTGGCTCGCACAGGGCATACTGCTACGACAGTGTTGCGTGTATGGAAGCAGTGTATAGAGGAAGGTCGTATGCAGCGACTAGTGGGAACTGGACCACGGAACATGACCACAGTACGGGATGAACGTCATCTTGTCTGTATGGCCATTACGGACCGTACAGCGTTATCTACAGTGTTTGCACGTCACTGGAGCACTGCAACAGTTGTGAACTTGCCTGCATCGACTGTTTGTCAGTGTCTGCTGCAAGTTGGACCGGTTGCACGCATGCTATTACGTCGGCTTCCATTGACCAGAAACCACAAGCTCCTCTGACTGCAACAGGCACGTGCACACCATCATTGGAGTGCTGAGTGGCAACATGTAATCTTTTCAGATGAGTCCCTCTTCAACATGTCCTACAGTGATGACCACATATGTGTCCAGCTTTACCGTGTTAGTGCAACCTGGAGGGCTGCATTGTTGAGTGGCATAGTAGACAAACATCAGGTGAGATGGTTTGGGGCACATTTGGTTACAACAACCGATTTCACCTCGTACATGTTGCGGGCACATTGAGCAGCAGCCGGTACCTAACGGAGGTTGTGGAGCCTGAAGTACTCCCCCTGCTTGACAGGCCATATTTCAACAGAAGAATGCTTGGCCACATATTGCGAGGAATGTACAGGCCTTCTTCGAAGAGCGATGGGTACCATTGCTTCCCTGGCCTGCACATTCGCAAAACATGTCACCCATCGAACATGTCTAGGATATGGTTGGTCGGCACCTGGTGCGTCACGGTCCTCCAGTAACTGGTGTCACAGATTTGTGGGCTTGGATACTAATTGCATGGAGGGAAATCTCTCAGGAGCATATTCAAAACCTTATTGATTCAATGCCACGGCGTATAACAGCTCTAATTGCAGTGCATGATGGCCACATGATGTACTGAACAGTAGGGCTCAAAGGATATGTACCGATTTGAAAAGGTAATCATTTGTCACTTGTCATGTAGCTAACCAGGAGTATTACATTAATTGAGTTTGTGCGTTTCCTTCTTGGTGTTGCAATTTTCACAAACAGTATTGTACAACAAGATGATAAGATGTTTCAGTCATTTAGTAAGCATCTTTAGATCTACAGATGGTTGCTAATCAACTGAAACAGTTAATTAGCCAGTTGTTGTTCCATTATGTTGCAGTCAAGACTTTAAATACATAGTAGATGACATATCTTTTGTGTTGACAATACAGGTTTCATAAACATCACCTCCCTGTTGGCTAAGCAGGTCAAGTTTCCTTGGAGAGTACCATAAATTCAGTGTAGCACACCATCAACAGGCCGTAACAGCAAGACAAAAATGTATTTGTACCTCATGATTTCTTGTTAGTTCTGCAGAAGAGCTATGTTACTGAATTTGTTTCATCAAGATCTGATATTGTGACAATAAAGAATAGCACAGCACACTGTCATTCAAAAAAACAAAGTTGATATCTGTATCTTGGTTACTAAATGACTAGCAGGAAATTGCTGAAGCACTCAATATTTGGAAAGTGATGTTGAAGATAAGTCATTATTTGTTTTCTTCAGGTGGGAACAGAGTGAAAAAGGTACAAACTTGGAAGGGGTGAGAAGTGAAATATATTAGTGCAACTCTCTGGTTGCTAAGAGCTGGAGCATCAGTGCTACCCTTTTGTAAGCAGATGTTTCTAGAGGTAGTTAGTGTCCTATTTTGCAATTTTCCCATCAATTGCAATACACAGATAGTAAAAACATAGTTTTTAAATAATCTTTTTCTGATTCTGTTTTTAATTAAAATCTTCTTCTTATTCGGCGGATGTTAGCAGATGTTTCTCTTTGTATAAAATCCTTTTACCATTGCAATAATTGCTACTAACTTGCCCCATTCTTGCTTCATCTGTCTTTATTTATTATACTCCTTAGACAGCAAAATTAGTCCAGATCTCCACGCATCTCTATTTTGAACATTTAAGATGTGCAGCATGTCCATTTACTGTGTCATTGCTTTCATTTTATTTTTAATTATGTGCCTTAGGCTTCTGCCAGCAAATGTTCCATTTCATTAAGTGCCAGACTAAATTCCTGTTTACTTTCGACAACCACTGCTATCATACTGCCACCAATGCCATTCACTCATTATTACTGTTGATGACCACTGCTGTCATCAGTGAACAATATTGTGCTGATTTTCAGCATATAACAAGCAACTCTCACATTGAGATGATTGTTTACTTGCCTCTGATTCTCTTCAGTGCACAAATAAAATAGCAGTGGTGACATTGAGCAATCCTGCCTTTCACCTTACGTGATATTTGCTCTCTTGTTCCATTCTGTCACTGCTGACTAATTCAATTGTTGTTAATATCTCCCTGTTTAAGAATGGAAAACGTGTTATTCCACTCCATATTATCGAGCCTTTTTCAAATCTGAGAATGCAGTATGTTTTTCATCAGTTTCCTTAAAGCTGTGCTCTTACCCACAGTACTAAAATTGTTCCTCAAGTGCTCCTGCTTCTAAAACCACATCGATCTTCTTTTAATCCGCTTTCAATTTTATTTTCCATTCTTCTTCTATTAAAGTTCTTTTGTGTATGTAGAATAATATCTAATACTGTATTATTTACAGTGCTGTTTTCTAAAGTTGCCTTATTCTTTACAGAGAATGGAAGAGCTCTTGGCAAGCTTCCGTGAGCAGTGGCAGCGGGAAATTGAAAAGTCTCCTCAGAGAGTCGTGGGACAAATCAGGCAGCAGCAACAGCCACAGTTAAGAGTATCTGACATACAGCAGACACCATCTTCGTTACAGCAGCAAACACCAGGACTGGAGTCTGAGATAGATGATCCTGGGAGTGTTGAGAATAAGGTGTGTTCACCCTGTTCAGTACCTCTCACTTTCTCTCCTCCTTTACACACCCTTCACCTGTGGCTGGCTGGTTTAGTAACTGAATTCCTGCCCAATAAACCTGTGCCTGCAGTCAGCTTAAGCAAACTAAGAAAGTAAAGTGGAGAAGAAATAAGAAACGGTAACAGCATTGCCTTGTACAGACTTGATGAGAAGAGGCCTTACAGACTGCCCCCCTTCGATTTACTGTGCTTGTAGGATTTGAAGGTCAGCCCCCACACACAAATTTCCCAAAGCATTATGAGACACCACCCAAAAATATTAAAAAAGAATGTCTGAAGATATCTTAATGCTGTTTACTATAAAATAATGAGACATTGAAAGCATTTAAACACACACACCTGTAATTGAGTGCATACCATTTTAGATGCTTGATCACAAAGTTGCTGGTTCGTTTCTCCCTAGTAGCAACTTTTTAAAAATATCACTTGAATTCTAAATTTATTATTGAATTGAAATATTAATTAAGAAGTATTGAATCATAGTTTTTTAAACAAAAAATAAAATTTTAATTTTTAATTAATAGTCAAGTTAAAATATGAGCATTCTAATAAATTTCATTATGGTGTAAAATGCAGAATGTCCGATTGTCAAATAAAACTATTACATGTATCAATAACACTCTGTAGTTTCCAGAAATAAAACAAATTATTTTGTTTTCTATTTGATGATCCACATTTTTGTACAAACATTTTAATTTTATTCAAGTACTCTCATTTTCATGTGATAAACAGTTAAAAGGAGTTATATTTATTAAAATTATGATTCAACATTTGCTAATTAAAATTTCTATTTGATAACAAATGTATAAATCAAAGAAAAGTGCAGGAAAAATGTTGCTACTAATGAGATTTAAATCTGTGACTTCAATTCTAGAAGGCTGCCTGCATCTTTGTTAAAAGATTAAGCTTACACATTACGGATATTTTAGAAACAGTGACTGTTGATTGAATCTAAATACAGAAAACTGGAACCAGTGACTTTTTTGAGCATTTATTTATTATTCCATGAACCAGTTTTCGAACTTTTTCAAGTTCATATTCGGTTGGTTTCCTGGAGGTTACATCACTTTTTCTAGCATAATGTTGAGTGCTGGCTAATGAAAAAAGCCGCCGATACTGTTACGAGCCAGCACCCAGTATTATGCTAGAAATAGTAATGTAACCTCCAGAAAACCATCTGAAGATGAACCTGAAAATGTTCAAAAACTGATTCATAGAATAATAAATTAATATTTAAAAAAGTGACTGGTTGCAGTTTTATGTATTTACATTCTTTGTTAAAATGTTGGAAATTCTTTTTACATAACAACGCTCAGGAAACTTGAAAATAGATTTCTATATTGTTTATGAGAGCATTGTACTCCCTTAGGAAATTGATGTTTGGGCACTGACCTTCAAATTCAGTGAGTATGAAAAAAAATCAGAGAAGCTCCCTGTGAGATGCCCTTGTTCCTTGTTTGGTGTTACAGAATTTCGTACTGGCTGTGTTTGCACTGATCCTTCAGTACCAGGTAGCACACATATCTGTAAATCAGTATACTAGTAGACATAGTATCTGTCATGCCATCAATATACTTTAAATGGATTGGTTTTTGCTATCAAGAAGGCAGAGTTTTCCTTGGTCAAATTATAATTTCTCTCCTAACATGTCTTATTAACTCTGATTGGATCCTTACAGCCAAAAGAAGCACAAACAAATTTGGAGAAATTTGTAGCTAAACACAAATCTTGTTAAACCTGAACTCAAAGCTGCAGTACCCTTTTCAAAACTCACTATCTAACCAGTTGTTTGGGATTTTACTCTAAGCAAAAGAAATATAAGCTGGGCCAAAGTGACTGAGAACATCTTAAAATCCTGGTGACTTTTTTGTTTTAGGTGTCATCTTTCCCAACACTGAAACTCTGATCATATCATTCCCTTTGAGATTTCATATGTTGGTGATAAGATAGTAGCATAGAATGGTCTTCCTGTTTAAAAAATCAATTTAATTGTGCAATTTAGGGAGTTTGACTGTATGTTGATTAGTTGGAGACAGGGCTAGAATCTTCTGGACCATCATCTGCTTGAACGTAGCTATAAATAATTATAGTTTTTTTCCACATATCTTCTTACAGATGCACAAACTATAATTACAATTCATCTGTCAGTCTTACTTGACTCCTTTTTTTTTTCTTTTTTTATGAGTATTACGGAAGTTTCAATTCTTTGTGCAAGTTCTGAAACACAATTATGAGCCAAGATAGCTTTCTGTTGTCCTTAAATACTTGGCTCATCACTCTTGTACTCACATCATATTTGTGTTAGTTGCCCTCATATAATTTCGATATAGGATATTAATTGCTGTACAAAAGATAAAATCTCTGAGCCCTCATGATACTGTTCTGCTACCATTATCATTATACCTGTATTAACAAGCAAGCAGGAGATATTAAAAAAAATTGTGAAATTCTAAAAGTTACAGTAGAAATATGACTTCCAAGCTCCATATGCAATGAAATTAATGCAAAATATTAAACCAGTGACGATAAATACAACATATTCCATATCTAAGCAGAAAGATACAATTCACAGCTGACTTAGCCCCTCTTTTAACTATAATCTATCATGTTGTTGTTGTTGTCTTCAGTCCTGAGACTGGTTTGATGCAGCTCTCCATGCTACTCTATCCTGTGCAAGCTGCTTCATCTCCCAGTACCTACTGCAACCTACATCCTTCTGAATCTGCTTAGTGTACTCATCTCTCGGTCTCCCTCTACGATTTTTACCCTCCACGCTGCCCTCCAATGCTAAATTTGTGATCCCTTGATGCCTCAAAACATGTCCTACCAACCGATCCCTTCTTCTAGTCAAGTTGTGCCACAAACTTCTCTTCTCCCCAATCCTATTCAATACCTCCTCATTAGTTACGTGATCTATCCACCTTACCTTCAGTATTCTTCTGTAGCACCACATTTCGAAAGCTTCTATTCTCTTCTTGTCCAAACTAGTTATCATCCATGTTTCACTTCCATACATGGCTACACTCCAAACAAATACTTTCAGAAACGACTTCCTGATACATAAATCTATATTCGATGTTAACAAATTTCTCTTCTTCAGAAAAGCTTTCCTTGCCATTGCCAGTCTACATTTTATATCCTCCCTACTTCGACCATCATCAGTTATTTTACTTCCTAAATAGCAAAACTCCTTTACTACTTTAAGTGTCTCATTTCCTAATCTAATTCCCTCAGCATCACCCGATTTAATTTGACTACATTCCATTATCCTCGTTTTGCTTTTGTTAATGTTCATCTTATATCCTCCTTTCAAGACACTGTCCATTCCGTTCAACTGCTCTTCCAAGTCCTTTGCCGTCTCTGACAGAATTACAATGTCATCGGCGAACCTTAAAGTTTTTACTTCGTCTCCATGAATTTTAATACCTACTCCAAATTTTTCTTTTGTTTCCTTTACTGCTTGCTCAATATACAGATTGAATAACATCGGGGAGAGGCTACAACCCTGTCTCACTCCTTTCCCAACCACTGCTTCCCTTTCATGCCCCTCGACTCTTATTACTGCCATCTGGTTTCTGTACAAATTATAAATAGCCTTTCGCTCCCTGTATTTTACCCCTGCCACCTTTAGAATTTGAAAAAGAGTATTCCAGTCAACATTGTCAAAAGCTTTCTCTAAGTCTACAAATGCTACAAACGTAGGTTTGCCTTTTCTTAATCTTTCTTCTAAGATAAGTCGTAAGGTCAGTATTGCCTCACGTGTTCCAACATTTCGACGGAATCCAAACTGATCCTCCCCGAGGTCTGCATCTACCAGTTTTTCCATTCGTCTGTAAAGAATTCGCGTTAGTATTTTGCAGCCGTGGCTTATTAAACTGATAGTTCGGTAATTTTCACATCTGTCAGCACCTGCTTTCTTTGGGATTGGAATTATTATATTCTTCTTGAAGTCTGAGGGTATTTCGCCTGTCTCATACATCTTGCTCACCAGCTGGTAGAGTTTTGTCATGACTGGCTCTCCCAAGGCCGTCAGTAGTTCTAATGGAATGTTGTCTACTCCGGGGGCCTTGTTTCGACTCAGGTCTTTCAGTGCTCTGTCAAACTCTTCACGCAGTATCGTATCTCCCATTTCGTCTTCATCTACATCCTCTTCTATTTCCATAATATTGTCCTCAAGTACATCGCCCTTGTATAAACCTTCTATATACTCCTTCCACCTTTCTGCCTTCCCTTCTTTGCTTAGAACTGGGCTGCCATCTGAGCTCTTGATATTCATACACGTGGTTCTCTTCTCTCCAAAGGTCTCTTTAATTTTCCTGTAGGCCGTATCTATCTTACCCCTAGTGAGATAAGCTTCTACATCCTTACATTTGTCCTCTAGCCATCCCTGTTTAGCCATTTTGCACTTCCTGTCGATCTCATTTTTGAGACGTTTGTATTCCTTTTTGCCTGCTTCATTTACTGCATTTTTATATTTTCTCCTTTCATCAATTAAATTCAATATTTCTTCTGTTACCCAAGGATTTCTAGCAGCCCTCGTCTTTGTACCTACTTTATCCTCTGCTGCCTTCACTACTACATCCCTCAGTGCTACCCATTCTTCTTCTACTGTATTTCTTTCCCCTATTCCTGTCAATTGTTCCCTTATGCTCTCTTTGAAACTCTGTACAACCTCTGGTTCTTTCAGTTTATCCAGGTCCCATCTCCTTAATTTCCCACATTTTTGCAGTTTCTTCAGTTTTAATCTACAGGTCATAACCAATAGATTGTGGTCAGAGTCCACATCTGCCCCTGGAAATGTCTTACAACTTAAAACCTGGTTCCTAAATCTCTGTCTTACCATTATATAATCTATCTGATACCTTTTAGTATCTCCAGGGTTCTTCCACGTATACAACCTTCTTTCATGATTCTTAAACCAAGTGTTAGCTATGATTAAGTTGTGCTCTGTGCAAAATTCTATTAGGCGGCTTCCTCTTTCATTTCTTAGCCCCAATCCATATTCACCTACTATGTTTCCTTCTCTCCCTTTTCCTACACTCGAATTCCAGTCACCCATTACTATTAAATTTTCGTCTCCCTTCACTATCTGAATAATTTCTTTTATTTCCTCGTACATTTCTTCAATTTCTTCATCATCTGCAGAGCTAGTTGGCATATAAACTTGTACTACTGTAGTAGGTGTGGGCTTCGTATCTATCTTGGCCACAATAATGCGTTCACTATGCTGTTTGTAGTAGCTTACCCGCATTCCTATTTTCCTATTCATTATTAGACCTACTCCTGCATTACCCCTATTTGATTTTGTGTTTATAACCCTGTAGTCACCTGACCAGAAGTCTTGTTCCTCCTGCCACCGAACTTCACTAATTCCCACTATATCTAACTTTAACCTATCCATTTCCCTTTTTAAATTTTCTAACCTACCTGCCCGATTAAGGGATCTGACATTCCACGCTCCGATCCGTAGAACGCCAGTTTTCTTTCTCCTGATAACGACATCCTCCTGAGTAGTCCCCGCCCGGAGATCCGAATGGGGGACTATTTTACCTCCGGAATATTTTACCCAAGAGGATGCCATCATCATTTAATCATACAGTAAAGCTGCATGTCCTCGGGAAAAATTACGGCTGTAGTTTCCCCTTGCTTTCAGCCGTTCGCAGTACCAGCACAGCAAGGCCGTTTTGGTTAATGTTGCAGGGCCAGATCAGTCAATCATCCAGACTGTTGCCCCTGCAACTACTGAAAAGGCTGCTGCCCCTCTTCAGGAACCACACGTTTGTCTGGCCTCTCAACAGATACCCCTCCGTTGTGGTTGCACCTACGGTACGGCCATCTGTATCGCTGAGGCACGCAAGCCTCCCCACCAACGGCAAGGTCCATGGTTCAGATTCCTCAAATAAAAAACTGTGCGCAGTAGTTGGAAGCACAGGTCACATTTGTCTGCAAGAAGGGGAGCAGAAGTGATCCACAAACCTACCTTCCAGTATCCTTGACATCAATTTATTGTAGAATCTTAGAACATATTCTGAGCTCAGGCATAATGAGGTATCTCGAACAGAACAACCTTGTCCTTGCCAGTCACCATGGATTTTGAAAACATAGATCATGTGAAACCCAACTCAAATTTTTCTCACATGGAATTCTGAAAGCCATAGATCAAGGCAGTCAGGTAGTTACAGTATTTCTCAATTTCTGAAAAGCATTTGACTAAGCACCACACCAACATTTTGTATCAAAAGTATGATAATATTGGGATATCCATACGAAGTATGTGACTGGAATGAGGATTTCGTGGTAGGGAGGACAGAGCCTGTTATCTCGGATGGAGACACATCGACAGATGTAGAAGTAATTTTGGGTGTACCACAGGGAAGATATTGGGTCCCTTACTGTTCATGTTGTTTGTTAATGATCTTGTGGACAATATTAATAGTAACCTCAGATGCAGTTATCTAAAATGAAAAACCCAACTCGCATTTTTCTCACATTACATTCTGAAAGACATAGATCAAGGCAGTCAGGTAGCTATTGTGAATTGTGATTTATTAGTCTCATAACATACACTTACAAATCACATGATTATGGTACAGGAGACACGTCAAAAATCACAAACTAGAATCTAATATTAAGTTTTAAAACTATATTTAGTCTATGTAGCAGTATCTATATTTTCTTATTTTCCAGCATAGATAAATACCTTTCTTGATAATGGACATCCCCCCCCCCCCCCCCCCCCACAATATAATGCTAATTTGCAGTTGGATTCTGCTCAAACTATCAGTTCATCTTCCAGGAACTCTTCTAATGAGTAAAAACATTTGTGTATAAGAATTTCTACATCTACATCCATACTCCGCAAGCCACCTGACGGTGTGTGGCGGAGGGTACCCTGAGTACCTCTATCGGGAAGATATTGGGTCCCTTACTGTTCATGTTGTTTGTTAATGATCTTGTGGACAATATTAATAGTAACCTCAGATGCAGTTATCTAAAATGAAAAACCCAACTCTTCTTTTTTAGTATCCCTAGTTCCAGGTTTAGAATGTTTTTGCCTTTCCCTAAGTTTGTTGTAGACTTTCATGCCCATATATTGTGGGGTCTGAGCATATAATTTCAATCTATGGACAGGAAGCATAAAATTATCTTTATTCCTTGCACCGTATGGATGATCAAATTGGTTTTTAATGAACAATTCCGGTTTGTTGTGTAAAAATATCATTAGCTAGTATATGGATAGGGAGGGGACAATCAAAATTGTTAGTTTCTGTAATAATGGACGACATGATTCTCTTTGTTGTGCAGTGCACATATTTCTGATAATTTTCATCTGGAGCTTCAGTACACGAGATATATTATTGGAGCTCCCCCAGAAAATAATGCCATATCTTATCACTGATTCAAAGTAACTTAGATAAGCTACTTTGCGAGTGGACGTGTTAGTAGCACTTGATAATATATGCATGGCATATGCAAAGCTACCCAGTTTGCTGCACAGGTACTCAATATGTGTGTTCCAGTTTAAATTCTTATTGAGGTGTAGACCTAGAAATTTGGCAGAATGCATTTCTGTTAATTCTTCACTTTTATGATTTATACTAATTTCCTGGTCTTTTGAGGTTTGGTTCTGAATTGAATCAAGTTTGTTTTTGATATGTTAAGCTTCAGACCATTTAACTGGAACCATGTCTCTAGCTTGTCTAATGTACCAGTGACTCTATCAGGAATCATTTCTGTTTCTTCACTTTCTATCAAGACAGACGTGTCATCAGCAAACATAACGGATGGTGAATTTATGTTTAATGGTAAGTCGTTGACATACAATAGAAAGAGAATTGGACTGAGGATCAAACCTTGCGGGACACCCTGTGCTATTGTTTACCAGTCTGAATGGTAGTTTACACCATTTGAAGAGATGGCAGCTGACTGGAGAAACATTCAAAATAGAATGTCCAAAGATATCCTGCATCCCCACCCTCTCCTCAATCTCCCTCTTTCTCTGTTGTATCCCCCTTCCCCTACTGTGTACAAAGGTGAATTATCCTTCCACGCACCTCTACTTAAGACTCGAAAACATTTTATACTGTTCTACATTGTAGAAAGCCTTCCCCGTTCTATAAATGCAGAGTACGTTTCCTTATTTTTCCTAGATCTGCCCACTATTATTAATCATTATCATCATAATATCATCGTTAGCACAACAGGTCTCTGTGAGCCTTGGCCTTCTGTAGAAGATTATTCCATTCTTCCCTGCTTAGCGTCAAACTCCTCCAGCTCTGAATTCCAATTTTTCTTATGTCCTATCTGATACCTTCCTCCCACCTTAGCTTTGATCGTACAACTCTCCTGATTATTTCAGCCACTGCACTGAATACCTTCTTAATCATCCTGTTGTTAACTCTCAGTATGTGCCCTGGCCATTTCAGCCTTTTAATCTTGATGTACACACATCAAAAAAAGTTTTGCGTCTCCCCGTTTTCCAGAATCCTGAAGATAGACGTTGACTGTGGGTCGTGTATCATAGACACAGTCCCTTTGTTCAGAGATGTCACTAGACCCACCCATAGATGTAAACAACCATGCATGAGCAGTGCCTATTAGGCGAAGGGGGTCTGACAGCTGATCATTTCCAGTCATTCCACCAGGAAGGAGGTACACAGTTAGTGTTGTCTGTAGTTCCACCATGCCTTGACGGTCAATACCACGGTTTGATTGCGTCCACATTGTTACTTTGTGCCAGGAAAGGCTCTCAACAAGGGAAGTGTCCAGGCACCTTGGAGTGGACCAAAGTGATGTTGTTCGGACATGGTGGAGATGCAGAGAGAGACAGGAACTAAGGGCTACTGCTGCAGTGGATGACCACTACCTATGGATTTTGGCTCAAAGGAACCCTGACGGCAACACCACCATGTTGAATAAAGCTTTTTGTGCAGCCACAGGATGATGTGTTATGACTCAAACTGTGCACAATAGGGTGCATGATGTGCAACTTCACTCCTGACATCCATGGTGGGGTCCATCTTTGCAACCATGAGACCATGCAGCACGGTACAGATGGGTCCAAAAACATGCCAAATGGAACACTCGGGATTGGCATCACATTCTCTTCACCGATGACTGTTCCATATGTCTTCAACCTGACAGTTGTCAGCGACATGTTTGGAGGCAACCCAGTCAGGCTGAACGCCTCAGACACACTGTCCAGCGATTGCAGTAAGGTGGGGGTTCCCCGCTATTTTGGGGTGGCATTATGTGGGGCTGACGTATGCCACTGGTGATCATGGAAGGTGCCGTAATGGCTGTACGATACGTGGATGCCATCCTCCGACCAATAGTGCAACCGTATTGGCAGCATATTGGTGGGGCATTCATCTTCGTGGGTGACAATTTGCGTCCCTATTGTGCACATCTTGTGAATGACTTCCTTCAGGATAACTACACCACTCGACTAGAATGGCCAGCATGGTCTCCAGACATGAGCCCTATCAAACACACCAGGATAGACTGAAAACGGCTGTTTATGGACGACGTGACCCACCAACCATCTGAGAAATCTATGCCGAATCTCAATCTAGACCAACAGTGCCTTGATGAACTTGTGGATAGTATGCGCCGACGAATATAGGCATGCATCAATGCAAGAGGACTTGCTACTGGGTATTAGAGGTACCAGTGTGTACAGCAGTCTGTACCACCACCTCTGAAGGTTTTGCTGTATGGTTGCACAACGTGCAATGTGTGGTTTTCATGAGAAATAAAAAGGGCGGAAATGATGTTTATGTTGATCTCTATTCCAATTTTCTGTACAGGTCCCAGAACTCTTGGAACCAAAGTGATGCAAAACTTTTTTTGATGTGTGATGTGTGTAGATGACAAGTGTGGTTCATTACACAAATTATATAATTTATAGTTGGATCTTCTCCTCCAGGTATCAAGTTCTTCTACTGACCCAATAATTTGTCTCAAGATCTTTCTTTCAAATATTCCCAGTTGCTTCTCATCAAATTTTTTTAATGTCAATTTTTCAGCACTTTTTGTTAGCATATGGAAGAAATCTGGAGACACCGGAAGTTTCAGATTGATTATGTAATAGTTAGACAGAGATCTAGGAACCAGATTTTAAATTTGAAAACATTTTCAGGGGCAGATGTGGACTCTGACCACATTTTTTTGGTTATGAACTGTAGATTAAAATGGAAGAAATTGGAAAAATGTAGGAAAATAAGAAGGTGGGACCTTGGATCAGTTGAAAGAACCAGAGGTTGGTGAGAGCTTCCCAGGAAGCACCAGTCAATTGTTGACTAGAACAGGGGAAAGGAATGCAGTAGGTGATAAACATGTAGCTTGAAGAGATGAAATAGTAAAGGCAGTAGAGGATCAAATAGGTAAAAAGAAAAGGCCTAGTAGCAGTTCTTTAGTAACACAAGATATATTGAATTTAATTGATGAAAATATAAAATTTAAAAATGCAGCAAATGATCAAATGAAGCATGTGAAAGGGAATACAAACACACAGAAAATGAGAGTGCAGGAAATGGAAAGTAGCTAAGCTGGAATGGCTAGAGAACAATTTAAGAATTTAGAAGCATATTTTGCTAGGAAAAGGATAGATACTGCCTACAGGAAAATTAAAGAGGCCTTTGGGGAAAAGAGAAGCTGCTGTATGAACGTCAAGAGCTCAGATGGTAAACAAGTTCGAAGCAAAGAAGGGAAAGGTGGAAGGAGTATAAGGGAAATGAACTTGAAAGCAATATTACAGAAAGGGAAGTGGACATACATGAAGATGAGAGGGGAGATATGGTCCTGTGAGAAGAATTCGAAAAAGCTGTGAAAGACCTAAGTCTAAACAAGGCCCTGGGAGTAGAAGACATTCTGTCAGAACTACTGATAGCCTTGGGAGAGCTAGCCATGACAAAACTCTCCCATCTGATGTACAAGATGTATGAGACAGGTGAAATACCTTCAGGCTTTAAGAAGAATGTGGTAATTTCAATTCCAAAGAAAGCAGTTGCTGACTGTTGTGATAATTACCATGGTAGTAGTGAAAATTACTGAACTATTAGTTTAATAAGTCATAGTTGCACTATTCTAACACAGTTCTTTACGGAAGAATGGAAAAACTGGTAGGAGCAGACCTCGGGGATGATCAGTTTGAATTCTGGAGAAATATAGAACCACTTAAGGCAATACTGACCCTATGACTTATGTTAGAAGATAGGTTACGGAAAGCAAACCGATGTTTATAAAAGGTGTCCATCCGTCATTCGTCCCATCCCCCCCCCCCCCCCCCCTTCCCGGGACAGTCCCGATTTTTGTGTGTCTGTGCCGATATTTTTCAAAGGTAATTAGGGACACCTGTTTGTCCCAAAATTAACAATCATGACCCAATTTCTCCCGAATTAGACATTCATTTCACCTGTATCGGTATATTTTATTATTACTTTTAGTAATGGTGGGAAATTGTTTGACAAGAGGGTACGACAAATTGTTGAAACCGTTATCAAACTGTTTCTACTGTGCAAACACATGTTGGCCGCAGCTCGAACAGCTAATGGGCAGTCAGAGACCACGACAGCTGGGAAAAAGTCACACTTGAACACATTCGCGCGGTCGAAACAGTTCTAACCATAACTCGAACAGAAGAAGGAAGAAATATGCATATTTTCTGATAGCCATGGAAGATGGAGAGAAGGTTTTATGGCAAACATGCAGACATATGCTCTTGTTGACTTTGGAGTCGGCAACACAGTGTATGCTGGTCTCTAGAATACTACCATTTGTAATCTGTCATTTTGGATTATGCTCAAACATGATGGTTAGCACTGTTGCCTGCTGTTGAGCCAGTCATCGAAATGTTTAAACCACTAAAATCATACTTTCAATCTGAAAAAAACTGTCCATTGTTACTTCAAAACTTCTTTCAAAACCCTTTGTCTGAAGTATGGCTATACTTTGTTCACAGTCAGGCTTCATCATTTCATGAAGCAGTAAAAAAGTTGAAGGACAGACAGTCACTATATTTGAACTGCCTGATTGTATCAGTAAGTTGAAAACTACATTGCAGTCCATAATTGAAGACCAGTTCCTTCCCTCAAGAGTTGAAACAATTCTTGAAACAGAGGTAGGTCTGCTTCCAGCAGAGGTAAAGAGTTTTCATGGTGCTGTACTATTTTTTCTATGAAACTGCTGTATCCTTCTTAAAAAAACTGGACTGAAAAAAGTTTCCAGAACTTGGATTGCTACAATTGGGATACCTTGAATCAAATACCTGTATGGGATGACATTGAAAGAAATTCTTCTCTAGTTAGCGAAACAGTGCCATACGTTCAGTTTGCAGAAAATGTAATGTACGATGAGTATGTCAGTATCAAACAGTTTGTAACCACTGAGAAAATCATTGAATGGACTGCTAACAACACTGTTCCAGGTCAAAGATGGGTTGAGATGATTTCTCATTTCAGCCAGAATCATGTGCCATTCTCAAATGTACTCAAGCTAGTGGAGTTTTTTTTCTGCTTTCCTGGCACTAATGCTGCTACTGAAATGGTATTTTCTCACATGAACAATATATGGACAAGTTACAAAACACAGTTAGCTGTAGAAACCATGAAAGCAATGTTAGTAAATAGGATAAATTATGATGAAACTTGTGTTGAGTTTTTTCATATGTTGTTGAAAAATACAGACTTGATAAAGAAAATTCACAGCACTGATAAATACTGTTGCCCTGATCACACTCATTCATCTTAGAAGGTATTAATGAAATGTAAATGTGCTTTTCTTTGTAACAAATTTAATTGATATTTTGTATTCATCATCATTTAAGACTGATTATGCCTTTCAGCGTTCAGTCTGGACCATAGTCTCCCTTATTTGCTCTGATGGTTGCCAGCATCATATTTAAAGTACCAGGAAAGCAGGTTGCTAGCCTTACTTGCCCTGGGTCCCATTGGGTTTTACCCCTAACGGTTGAGGAGCTAACCAGTGGATTTGGTAGTCTTTGCCGTCTGAGCACAAAGGTGACCACGACTCGGAATATGTCCGAGATGCCCAGCCTTATTCCAAAGTAACTGGTATCATGACTGTCAGGACCATTTACTTGGCCATTCATACATTGCCCGTGGTTCATGAACTAGGACATGACAACAGGAACCCACACCATGAAATTTTTAGTGTGTCCTGGATTTGGGCCTAGGAAATATGTTAATGTCCCGATTTTGAGTATAGAAAATATGGTCACCTTAGTGTATAGTATTTGTAGACTTCAAGAAAGCTTTTGACAATGCTTACTGGAATTTTCTCTTTGAAATTCTGAAGGTAACAGGGGTAAAATCAAGGAGCAAAAGACTATCGGCAGCTTGTAAACAAAACCAGAGGGCGGTTACAAGAGTTGAGGGGCGTGAAAGGGGAGCAGTGGTTGAGAAGGGAGTGAGACAGGGTTGCAGCCTATCCCTGATGTTATTCAGTCTGTACATTGAAAAAACAGTAAGGGAAACCAAAGAAAAAATTGGAGTAGGAATTAAAGTTTAGGGACGAGAAATAAAAACAGTGAGGTGGCTTGCTGATAACTTTGTAATTCTGCCGGAGACAGCAAAGGACTTGGAAGAGCAGGTGAATAAAATGCACATTTTTTTTAAAGGAGGGTATAAGATGAACATCTACAAAAGCAAAACACGCATAATGGAGTGTAATCAAACTAAATCAGGTAATGCTAAGGGAATCAGATTAGGATATGAGATACTTAAAGAACTAGGTATGTTTTGCTATTTGGGCAGCAATATTACTGACTATGGCTGAAGTAGAGATGACACAAAATGTAGACTGGCAGTGGCAAGGAAAACATTTCTAAAGAAGAGAAATCTGTTAACATTGAATGTCGATTAAAGTGTTAGGAAGTCTTTTCTGAAAGTATTTGTCTGGGTTGTAGCCATGTGTGGAAGTGAAACAAGGTCTACAAGCAGTTTAGACAAAAAGAGACTAGAAACTTTTGAAATGTGGTGCTCAGAAGAATGCTGAAGATTAGGTGGGTTGATCACATAACTGATGAGGAAGTGCTGAATAGAATTGAGGAGACAAGAAATTTTTTTCAGAACTTTACTGGAAGAAGGCTTCAGTTGATAGGACACATTCTGACACATCAAGGGATCACTAATTTAGCCTTAGAGGGAAGTTTGGAGGGTGAAAATCATAGAGGGTGACAAAGAGATGAATACAGTTAACAAATTGAGAAGGAAATAGATTGCAGTAGTTATTCGGAGATTAAGAGGTTCTCATAGGATAGAGTAGCATGGAGAGGTGAATCAAACTGGTATTTGGACTAAGGATAACAACCTATTGGCACCAGCCTTACTAAAACTTTATACGTCATAACTTTAGTTTTTCTTGCAACTTAGATTTCAAATGTTTTCCAAGGCCATGGTAGCACTTGTTGGGGGACAGTATTCATTTCTGGATTTCAGAGCTGACATTATTCTTACAGTTTACTTCTAATCAAAGGTAAGTGAAATACACACATCAGACTCAAATGGACCAGTTGTGTGAATGGGGGTTCATTCAGCATATACTTAGTTTCACTTCATTTATTTGTAGGTTCATCTTTCTAGCAGCTCTTTCGAGATGTGTAAAGGCTTCTTTCACTGCTCTTGGTGTTCTTGCGATTGTAACAATATCATCTGCATGTGCCAACACTTGTATTGATGTCTGCAGCTCTTATCACTTTTTCCTAGGCTGTATTAAACCGAAGACAGGGTAATGCACCTCCCTGTCTTACTCCTTTTTTGTGATCACAGCTCTTGATAACATATTCTGTATGTTAATTTGAATAGGGTGTTTTCCATAGTAGCTTTCAATGTGGCAACAATTTATTAGGAACGTCTGACTCTTCCATTGCCATATGGAATTCCCTTCTGTCACTGTTGTCATAGGCTGATCTGAAATCTATAAAGAGGTGATGGGTATCAATCCCAAATTCTTTGCATTTTTCTAGTGTATGCCATATCATGAAGATCTGATCAACCCACATTGATAGTCACCAACAAAGTTTTCAACGTAGGGTGTAAGCCTATTGGAAAGGATGTTGAGGAATATTTTATGTACTGCAGGTGATAGGCAAATTTCCCTGTAGTTAGAGCTAGCTATAATCTTGCCTTTCTTACGTATTGGGCATGTGACACCTATATTCCAATCATTAGGTATACTTTCATCTATCCAAATCTTAATTGCAGGCATGTTGAAATGTTTGACAAATTCATTTCCAGCATTTGCAAAGAGTTCTTTGTGTTTTAGATTCATTCTTGGAGCCTTACTATTGTTCACCTTCTTGATAGCTGCTTCCTCTTCCTCAGCAGTTGGTACTTGTTCCTCTGTTTCTGAGTTCCTTGTATTTACAGAGGTTAAGATTCCTTGGTTCTCAGCTGTACCATCATTCAAAAGTCCATCAAAATATTGAACCCTCTGTATTTCAACATAAATTTGCCCTTGGCTGGATATCCTTTCAGTTGTTATTTAACTTCTGATAAAAAGCTCTAATTTCATTCCTTCTTTTCAGCTGTTCCATTTCTTCCAGCTCCTTCCTTTCATGCTTTCTCCTTTTCTTTTTGTGCTGCCTCTTTTCTTCCCTTCTTGCTGTTCTGTAATCTTCTACAGATCTTCTGATGCATTCTATTGCTGGCTTCATTTTTAATTGCTGTTACTAGTGCACAATCTTCATCAAACCAACCTTTTTGTGTTGCCTAGACCTTTGTCACAGATTTTGTAAGGGTGTCTATTAGGTTATTGCATAGTTCCTTGATACTCTTATTGTCGGGTAAGTGTGCCAAGTCTTCCTTGAGGTGGTCAGAGAATCTTTGAGTAGACTTGGGCTCATTAAGCTTATCAATAGAGTTTTTGTGCATGAGATCCAAATACCTTCCTTACATTAGATATGCGACTTGTGATTGTTACTATTATAAGGTAACAGTAATAATCAACGTTAGCACCCCTACGACTTCCAGCATATGGCATTTCTGTGATTTGTTAGAACATTTCCACCAGCAGGAAATGCACCCACAGAGCCACATACTACCCCTTTGTGCCCCCATTATTAATCACAGTATTAAAATTTTTTCTCAAATATGCTTACTTGTCCCAAAAACAACTAAACTGGCCCTCTTTTTATGTGCTTTAAATTGTTTCTTCCTTTCTTTGATAATGTACTCTTGTTGAATACTTTTGATAAAGTGATACTGTACTGATCATGAAATAATTTTACTACATTCTTGGTAAAGTAATAATTAAATTGTTTTCAAAATCTGGTAGTACTTTGCCACTTCCATGAATTTGATCCACAAACTTACCTGGTTTTTCCTTGGCTCGATTTTTCCTTGGTTTTTTGGGCTGATTTCTTGTAATGCCTTTTCAGATTTAAAAGTAAGTGTTCAGTCACTCCTATTATCATCATCTTACATCATGCCCTCATTTTCAGTCAGTCTAATTTCTTTTGGCCAGCTATTAACTAACTTCTCATTTTATTTTCTGCCTCCATTGGCCAGTTCTCTTTTTTATCTCTTATCTCTTTGTTCTGTACTCACGCAAATAAATATACAGTTCCAATTTTTGCATCTACATACATCTTTCCGCCAATCATTCTTTGTTAGCTTTTCTGTGTGTTCAGGTATGTTGCTTTCAACCTTTTTATACTTTTATCTTGTTTGTTTGTTTGAGTTTCTCATCAGTTACCTGTGACTGTTTCTTTTCTATCCTTTTCAGTCTTAGTACTTTCTCTAAATATAGTGTAATTGGACACACAAAAATCTAGTCACCAAGCTGCGCAGGAGAACACACATATAAAAGATATTACAGTTTGCCTGTGGCTCTTTCCTCTGGCAGAAGGGCTAAAGAGACGGAAGATGGGTGAAGGAAAAGGACTGGTGAGGCTTAGAAAAAGCAGAAGAATTTGGAAAAGTCATCCAGAACCCTGGGTCAGTGGTGACTGGCTGTATGGGATGAGAAGGGAAGACTGAAGTTGGAGACAATCTCTGCTCGATTTACGTCGTTTGATGTCATTAAACTGTTTTTTCCTCATCAGTTACTCTTGAACTTCCATCATTTCTGTGGCCACATATAGTTCCAATGCAATCTGAGTTTTTATTTTTTTCAACTTGGCTGAATTCAGATGTCATCTATTTTCTCTTATAATTTCTAGCATTTCAACAGGCCTGCCATTAGTACTAGCTTGCGATCATTCTCAGTGTTAGCATTTCAACAACTCTTGCATTCCTTAACTTTTAAAACTTTTATTATCACCAAGGAGTTCTTCCAACAAGCCTAGTATGATGTTTTCAAATGATTTGCCTTCATCTTTTTCTGTCTTGATAGATTTTCTCCCTGTCCACACCAACCTGTTTTTCTCCTTTACTTTCAAGCATTTCTCGATCTGGGCCTGCCACCTCCTTCATGGATGTCTAACTGAAATGGCATCATCATCTGCAAATACAAAAGCATTGTAGATCATCTTTTTTCCTATCCTTCACACTCTTCATTGTTACGTGTATCCATCCTCTCTTTATTGTAAACCACTCTGACCTTCCATCTCCTATTTCTATGTTGTTTTCTGTAGTTGCCCTCCTTCGATCTGCTGTCATCGACTTCTCTGATGTAAGACATTGATGTTGTTATCTACTGTACATGCCCAACATGTTGTATCTATACGTCAGATGGAGCAGCCACAAACATCTTCACTGTAATGGCGACTAATTTAGGGTTTTTATAGTAATAATTACTGTTGACTTTTTGCACAGTCGGTCACTGTTCATACGTTGCTGCATTACCAAAGACAAGATAGTTCATAACGTCTTTGGAGGTTAGTTGTTATTTCAACTTCCTGTTTCCAACTTTACCATTTGCCCGCACTGTTTCTGATTTTGTATTATTTCTCTCCAATTAGAAATGAAATGTTAAATAGCTTTTAAGTCACAATTTACACTTCATATTATTTCATAATCAAACCTTCTGTCATCCAGAGATACAGTTTGCCACTTGCCTTTGATTGTCATTACCTAATACACACGCTATTGTGAAAATCACTTTAACTTTTTAACATTGAATAATTATTAAATGATCATGACTGACTGAGTTTTGTATACAGAGAAAAGGAGGGTTGATCCTACAGTTACTCTCAGCAATTACGGCAGCTAAAATGTCCATGATTTTTATAGTTCATCTTTCAAAGATGATATTGCAAGGAGTATGGTCCATTACTATACTTAGATACAGTCATTCCAACTTATACGCTTTTACTTTCAGAAAGCTGTGTCCAATTCCATTCTTATATTCAATTTAACGTCCCTTTGTATAGTCTACACTTCCTATTATTGGTTATTTGGCAATTGATAAGAGTTTAATACTGAGCGCTGCTTTCTCTCATGCACACAATTCCTCAGATATTCTTAGTCTCTGACCTTGCTGCAAAATCTGTCCCGTATAAATTAACTAAAGTCACATTTCTTGCAGTTAAACAGAAATTCCCTGATGCATATAGCATACCACACGGCAATGCCAGCTGTATCGCCCGCTGCCGCTACGTAGACTTATCCAGAGTGCAGAAAAACAAGATGAGAACTAAAAATAGCCACGCATGGTTTATATAGTAGAATTTAGAAACAAAAGTAGCCGCATTGAACCCTCTTTGATTTTCCTGAGGTGCTACTTTGCTGTGGGTGTTATTCTGATGAGAGATTATATATTGATAATTTTAATTAAAATTTTTCAATGCTATTAATTATTTCTGGTATTATCAAAACCTCTCCCCTATATGAGAATAAGCCTGATAATATTGTTCTCAATTAAAAGAGGGGTTATGTCTCACAGTCATCATACAGAATCCAGATTTTTATAATTTAAGAGTTGGGGCAGTATGTTCTCCCTTGCAGTCCCTTATTTCATAGTTCACTGCACTGTCATCTACTCTCTGCAAATAAGAGTACCATTGTGTCTTATCCTTTGACATTATTTGTCTGAATGAAGAAAATATCAGTAGTTCCTCTGTTAGTCTTAAATTCATGCTATCTTCTTCAAATTGAAGTTGTAGGATAACATTCAACCTCTTTATTCTACTGTGATTGGAATACATTTTCCTACTTTCTTTTTTTAAATGTCTGTGTTATAATTCGCTTATTCCAGTCATTATTTTCTCTATACTGCTTCCAGGATTCAGAGCAACTGTTGTATTCTATTAAGTCTTATATGTGCAGGTAGCACTTCCTCTCTTTTCATTTGTTTCAGAACTTTTTCTGTTTCCATCCAGGTAGTTGGTAGTTGCTCTTCCACAAGTAGATCTGTAGGGATATGAAACCGATCGCATAGTTTCAGTTATAGGTAAAGCATATAGCAAACTATGGTTCATGGGTAGGTTATTATGAGAACACAGTTAGTCTACAAAGAAAATTACTTACAAAACAGTTGTGTGACCCATCCCAGAATATTGCTCAAGTATATGGGCATGACCAGCTTAAGTCCCAAGTGACACTAGCCACCATTTGGGATGTCAGACTGAAGGAGACACCCAAGTGTAAGATTTGTATACTCTGCAGATTGCAGTTAGTAGTGAAAACTGACACGGTTAAAATGTATGAGGGTAAAGGGGCAAAGGACGGGAGCCAAATGATGAGTTGTTTGTCTACATCTAAATCTCTATGTGGGCCCTAACCTCTCTGGTTTCATCTTCATGGGCTTTTTGCAAGATATATGTAGGAGGAATGAATATATTTGTTGTTTATTATAGGAATGTATGCTCTTGGAACTTTTAATAATAGACCACACTGTGATGCAGAACACCTGTCTTACGGTGTCTGCCACTGGAGTTTGTTTATTATTTTGTGATGCTTTAGTGCATACTAAACGAACCTGTAACAAAACTGTGTAACCGCCCTCCCTTACTGATGAGCAACATTTAAATATTGATTGAATGGGTCTTTTGTAAGCTACTGCCTTTGTTAATGGAGTACATTTCCTGAGGATGCTTCCAGTGAATCTCAGTCGGGCACCTACCTTAATCTTGATTAGTTTTTAGTGGTCGCTCCATTTCAGATTGCTCTATACGCATACTCCTGGATATTTTATGGACGTAATAGCTTCCATCATTCTTCCTTTATCCTGGCTTGTGACAGGTAAAACATGACCTCCGGGGGGGGGGGGGGGGGTGAGGTAATAAATAGTAATAGTAAGTAGTAGTGGTGGTAGTGGTAGTAGTAGCAGGAAAAAATTATGGTAGTTTAAAATCAAAGATGAGAACATTTGACATCAAAATTGAAAGACTATAATGGAAAAAAGATATTATTAATTACTGAAGAAAATGTGCTGCTAGAGAGTCATAAAAAAATTGGGACAGCAAAACATACTTACAGTGGAAGAAGATAACTATTTCTCAAGAAATTGATTAGTATAGAAAAGAAACGTGTGTGTCAAATATGTTCATCTCCATGGGATCCTGAATGTCCATGAAAGCTGGACACTGTTTATGGCAGAAAGTGCTGAGAAGTGATGATGATTTGGCTTAATGAAGGGTTTTGAAGGGGAAACAGTGAGCAAAGCAATTTCATAGTAACTATTCAAAGCAGGAAAAAAAGAATTTGATATTTATTCAGACACAGTAAGTTTTTAACAAATATGTGGAAAGGAGAAATGATTGGAAGGAAAAGCAAGTAGGAGCCAAGATATAACATAAATGATTATGTATTGGAGGTAACAAAATGTAAAAAATTATGAAGAAATACAGAAGACAAGGCCCCCACCCCCCATGATCCATGTACCTTGCCATTGATGAGACAGTTTGCATGTCTCAGCAATCCAGATAGCTGTACCATAGGTGCAACCCCAGCAGAGGTGTTTTTGTGGAGATGCCAGACAAACATGTGATTCTTGAACAGGGGCAAAACCTATTCAATAGTTATAGGGGCAACAGTCTAGGTGATTGACTGAAGCAAAATGGCCATGCTGTGCTGGTAATATGAACAGTTGAAAGTAAGAGGAAACTACAGCCATAATTTTTCCGAAGGGCTTGTAGTTCTACTGTTTGGTTAAATGATGATTGGATTCTCTTGGGTAAAATATTCTGGAGGTAAAATCGTCCCCATTTGGATAATTGGGTGGGGACTACTGAGGAGGATGTCATCATCAGAAACAAAATGGGTGTTCTACAGATCAGAGCATGGAATGTTAGATCCCTTAATTTGGTAGGTATCTTGGGAAATTTTAAAAGGAAAGTGGAATGGTTGAAGTGAGATATAATTGGAATTAGTCAGTTTCTTTGGGAGGAGGAACAAGACTTGTAGTAAGGTGAATATGTGGCTATAAATACAAAGTCAAATTGGGGTAATGCAGTAGTGTGTTTAATAATGAATAAGGAGTTAGGAATGTGAGTAAGCTACTATGAACAATATTGTGAATGCAGTATCGTAGCCAGGTAGATACTGAGCCCATGTCCACCACAGTAGTACAGCTTTATATTCCAACTACCCTGTAGATGATAAAGAGATTGAAGAAATGTATGATGAAATAAAAGAAATTATTCAGATAGTTAAGGGAGATGAAAATTTAATTGTGATGGGGGACTATAATTTGATAGCAGGAAAAGGAAGAGGAGGGAAAGTAGTAGGTGAATATGGACTGGGGGAAAGGAAAGAAAGAAGAAGCTATTTGAATGAACTTTGCACAGAGCATAATTTAATCATTGCAATCACTTTGTTTAAGAATAGATATGGTCTCTGACCACACTTTATTGGTTATGAACTGTAGACTAAAACAGAAGGAATTGGGAAAAGGTAGGAGATGAAGGAGGTGGGACCTGCATAAGTTGAAAGAATGAGAGATTATTGAGAGATCAAGAGGGAGCATTAGGCAATGGTTCACTAGAACAGAGGAAGGACATATAGTAAAAGACAGATGGGTAGCCTTGAGAGATGAAATAGTGAAGGCAGCAGAGTATCAGATAATCAAAAAGTTAAGGCCTAGTAGAAATCTGCCAATATCATAGGAGTTATTATATTTAATAGATTAAAGGAGAAAATAGAAAAATGCAGCAATTCATGCAAGTGAAAGAGAATACAAATATCTAAAAATGAGATTGACAGGAAGTGCAAAATTGCTAAGCAGGGATGGGTAGAGGACAAATGTTAGGATTTAGAGCATGTTTCCCCTAGTGAAAGATAGTTATCAACTACAGGAAAATTAAAGAGACATTTGCGAAAAAGAGAAGCAACTGTAGGAATATCAAGAGCTCAGACGGATACTAAGCAAAGAAGGGAAAGCAGAAAGGTGGAAGTAGTATACAGAATGTCCCATTTTAATCTATACCAACCAATATCCCTGGAGCAGCACAATTCTGCAGAAAAAAGTCTCTAGTAAAAGTTGTAAGTTTTGAAGGGAGTAATGGATTGGTTACCTTGAAATGACCTTGAACCCTGTTTTCAAGTTCAAACCAAACAGGAAATAATTTGCATTGTTTGTAGGGAACATTTTTTTCGAAACCCAATGGTTTGTCGCGAGGGGGCACTTCATTGCAACGTCACCAGGTTCCCAGTACCTTTAGAACAAAGTGAGATCAGGAAAAATTTTCGATGAAAATCTTGTTTCTTAATTCAGTCAACTGCTGAAATTTTTGTGAACTTGAAATGGCCTTTTAATTCTTTAGTAGGGATTAACCTGAAAGCAAATACTGTCGGCATTAGTGGAACCCAAGGTGCACCACATGGAGGTTGCCCAGCGGACTTTGCACAACATTTGCCCTGGAAAGGGCTGATTAACATGGTTCTCACTGGAAATTTAGGATATCAGATGATCAACTGCCCATTTTTCCTAATGCACATTTGCACTCTCTTTTGGAAACTGGTCTCGACATCATTCAATGTCTGATGGGTGATTGCCAGGAATGCCACCACAATTCTTTCTCTCATATCTTCTGGTGTCGTTGGGGGAGTGGAGTACACCTTCTGCTTCACAGCTCCCCATAAGAAGTCCAATGTGGTAAGTCTGGCGATCTTGGCGGGAATTCACAAATTGCACTACCGATACCAATCCATCGATTCAGGTAACTTGCATTAAGGTACCTTCTGACAGGCAAGTTCTGATGTGAAGGGGCACTGTCACGTTGAAACCACAGATGTCCTCATGTGTCTAGGGGAATATTTTCTAGTAAAGGAAGCTCCAGATTCTGGAGAATATGAAGATAGTGTAAATCATTCAGCATCTCGCCAAGAACTGGGCCAATTATGTAATCTCCAACTATGCCCATCCAGACATTGATTGACTACTGTATCTGTGTTTGGCTATCTCTTTGCACGCGAGACTTTGCTTCTGCCCAATAGTGTGCTTTACGAAGATTGACTCCTACCATGTTGTCAAAATTCGCCTCGTCTGTAAAGAGAGTGTATGCGAAGAAAAAGGTATCACAATGTATTAGCATATCGGCATATCGACAAAACGCTGGACATCTCTCAGGATCCCCAGGCTCAATTGCTTGGGTGATATATAAATGATACGGGTAGGACTTAAAAGTTCTTAAAACACCAGATACTGTTGATCGAGGCACACTATGCATTCGCTGAATCTGATCAGTCGAAAGGTGTGGATCTTCAGTGATGATAGCACGAACTCCCAGCACAGTCACCTCTCTCAGGCGCGTCTTTCGTCTCTGCCTTTTCGAGGTCCCTCTTTCAGCTTGTCTTACAAGAGACCTAATTGTAACCTTTTCTGTCTGATGGGCATCGTGATAGCTTTTTGCATACAATCTTTGTGCAGCTGCATAATTATTGCAAACTCGTTAATAGTTTTTATCATTCTCACTATTTCTAACAGTGTGTAATCAGCCATTTTGGACAGATTAAAGTCGAACAATAAATTGTACTAATCACTTTTACTGTTATTGGTTTTCTTAGGTTTTTCCTTAAGCGAAACATCCAGCATGCATGTTGAAGGACAACTGACTTATTACAGTGTATGCCACCCATTTGTTTGCACATGCTTGCTGTTTTTTATGCCACAATGTGAAGCCAAAACATACAGTATTCAAGTGCACTCTTTCAGAAAATTACTGAGGTGTGTAACAGATGTGTGTCTTTCTAGAGAGCACTCGATATTGACATAAATAATAAAGTAATGAAATACTCCATAGTAATTCATCCTTTTCAAGGCAGAAACGAAAGACGGATCTGCAAAAGTCAAATATGAGACTAAGTGACTCAGATCAATTTTTATCTTATGGGCTCCAAACATTCGTGTTGAGAATAATTTTGCTTGTATGGATTTGGAAAAAATTTGTTTTGCTGGAATTCATTAGAGCCTCATGAGACGAAATTGTTCTGAGTCCCATGAGGTGAAATTTATCAGAAATCAAGGAGGTGGAATTTTTCTAAATCCCTTAACACGTATTTTTCCTAAGCCCATAAGAATAATTTTTGAGATTCGCACCAATCAAGAACCATACTAAGTGAGCACAGCCAAGAAATTTTCACTCTCCAAAGGTAAAACTTCTCTGAACCACCAGTCATGATTTCAAATTCCTCAACAATGACGCTTATTAGTTAGCCTCAAAGCTCCATCCTTCTCTTCTCTGATTATGCCAGCACAAGCTGCTGATTCAGCACCCTCAAAGTGGTATACATAAGGTTCTGCTAATGCCGATAGTATTTGCTTTCAGGTTAATCCCTACTGAAGAATTTCAAGACCATTTCAAGTTCACAAAAATTTTACCAGTGGATAGAGTTCAGAAATCATACAAGATTTTCATTGACAATTTTTCCCAGTCTCTCTTTGTTCTCGAGATACTGGTAACCTGACAAAGTTATAATGAAGTGTCCCCTGGTGACAAACCATTGGGTTTAAAAAAAAAATATTCCCTACAAACAATGCATATTTTTTCCCATTGAATATGAATATGGAATAAAAAATATGGGTTACCATTTGCAAAAATGACCTTGACCTTGGTTTGACCTTGAAAACAGGGTTCAAGATCATTTTAAGGTAACCACTCCATGATTCCCTTCAAACCTTAGGACTTTTACTAGAGACTTTTTTCACAGAATTGTGCTGCTCCAGAGGTGATGGCTAGTATAGATTAAAATGAGATACACTGTATGGAGGCTCTACACAAGGATGTAAGTGTAGATGAAAATGAGATGGGAAATATGATACAGTAAGAAGAATTTGACAGAGCACTGAAAGACCTAAGTCAAAACAAGGCACCTGGCGTAGATGATATTCTGTCAGAACTGCTGCTTGCCTCTGGAGCGACAGCCATGACAAAACTATTCCATCTGGTGTGCAGGATGTGTGAGGTAGGTTAAATACCCTCAGATTTCAAGAAGAATCTAATAGTCCCAATTCCAAAGGAAGCAGGTGCTGAGAAGTGTGAATATTTCCAAACTGTCAGTTTAATGATTCATGGTTGCAAAATACTAACACACACTGTTTATGGAATAATGAAACAACTGGTAGAAGCCAATGTCAGTGAAGATCAGTTTGGATTCTGCAGAAATGTCGGAACACGTGAGGCAATGCTAACCCTATAACTCCTCTTGGAACATAGATTAAGGAAAGGCAAACATATGTTTATAGTATTTATAGACTTATAGAAAACTTTTGACAATGTTGACTGGAATACTCTCTTTGAGAGTCTGTAGGTAGCAGGGATAAACTACAGAGAGGAAAAGTCTATTCACAACTTGTACAGAAACTAGACAGCATTTACAAGAGTCAAGGGGCATGAAAGGGAAGCAGTGATTGAAATGGAAATGAGGCAGGGTTGTACTGTATCTCTGATATTATTCAGTATGTACATTGAGTAAGGGGTAAAGGAAACCAAAGAAGAATTTGGAGTAGGTATTAAAGTTCAGGTAGAAAAAATATTTAAAAAAAACTTAAGGTTTGGCAGTGACAGTGTAATTCTGTTGGAGACAGCAAAGAACTTAGAAGAGTGGTTGAATGGAATGGACAGTGGCTTGGAAGGAGGATATGAGATGAACATCAACAAAAACATAACAAGGGTAATGGAATGTTGTCGAAGTAAATCAGGCACTGCTGAGGGAATTAGACTAGGAAACGAAACACTCAAAGTAGTAGATGAGGTTCATAAAATAACTGATGATGGCTGAAGTAGAGAGGATATAAAATGCAGACTGGAAATGGCAAGGAAAGTATTTCTGATGAAGAGAAATTTATTAACACTGAATACAGATGTAAGTATTACGAAGTCTTTTCTGAAGGTACTTGTCTGGAGCGTAAACCATGTATGGAAGCAAAACATGGACGATAAACAGATTAGACAAGAAGAGAATAGAAGCTTTTGAAATGTGATGCTACAGAAAAATGCTGAAGATTATGTAAGTAAATCACATAACTAATGAGGGTGTACTGAAAAGAATTAATGAGGCAAGAAATTTGTGGTACAACGTGACTAAAAGAAGGGGTTGTTTGATAGGGTACATTTTGAGACATTAGTATTGGAGGGAAATGTGGGGAGTAAAAATTGTAGAGGGAGACCAAGAGATTAATGAAGTAATCTGATCCAGAAAGAAGCTAGCTGTAGTAATTTAGAGATGAAGAGGCTTGCACAGAATAGAGTAGCTGCGAGAGCTGCATCAAACCAGTCTTTCGACTGAAGACTACAACAACAACAACGGAAGGCAGCACACAGTAAAGGAGAATGGATGTGACAATAAAGGTATAGCCTTCAGAAGTTTATTGATGGCTGGTTGATACTTAACAACAGAAACTTACACAGAATGAAACAACATAAAATACACCATATCAGATGACATTGCTGAATTGAAAGAACCATGAACAAAAGAATAAGATAAAATGTAACTGGAGAAATGATGAAACATTTTTGGAAATAGATCAAATAATAAATGTCGTGTGACTAGGGCCTCCCATCGGGTAGATCGCTCGCCTGGTGCAAGTCTTTTGATTTGACACCACTTGGGTGACTTGCGCGTCGATGGGGATGAAATGATGATGATTAGGACAACACAACACCCAGTCCCTGAGTGGAGAAAATCTCCAGCCCAGCCAGGAATCGAACGTGGGCCCTTAGGATTGACATTCTGTCGTGCTGACCACTCAGCTACCTGGGGCGGACAATAGATTAAATGTGGAGGGAGCATTCATCTGTCGTGCTGACCACTCAGCTACCTGGGGCGGACAATAGATTAAATGTGGAGGGAGCATTCAAACAGACAAAATGAATTTGATCAACAGTAAGTGATGTAAACTGATATACAGATGGCCTTCACTGACAGTGAACAGTATCCTTTTATAGAATGTGTCCTGTTAACAAATTCTTAAAAGCAAAAGCTTTAATCTTTCACTCCTTCTTCTTATTTGATAATCTTTTTCTCTCATTTATATTTGGATTGTGCTTCCATCTTTCCTTTTTCCATATTAGGACCCCTGTGCCTCTTTTTCATTCATTTTTTCTCGCCTGCATTCTTTCTTGTTCTATACAATGTACTCTAACTGGATTCTTCCCTATTTCTCATTCTCCTTTAATTGGCCTGTTTTTCTTCAAATAAATTACAAAATTAGAGTCTCTATCACTACATTTCATTGCTACTGTCTTCTCATGCAATATAACCCAACCCTACAGTAAGTTGCACTACAACCCACCTTAGAATATGTAGTAGAGGTTGCACAGCGCACACCGCTATCGTAGCAACCTCCTCCCCTCCACTCCCCTTCAAGTCCCTATTTCACCCCTCCATTTCCATTTATTTGAGCATGGTGCCCAAGAAACCTTTGTGCTCTTATTTTTGTTGTAATTATTTCAAGGGATATATGTGGGAGGAAATAATATGTTGACTCTTCTTGTAGCAGACATTCTTAAAATTTCAACTATAGCCCTTTCAATGATATGTAGTCCATCTCTTGCAGCTTATGCTGTGGACAGATAAGCATATCCTAAAACTTTTGCCTCGTGTAAACAAACCTGCTGTGTCCCAGATTTCTGAGAGATCTTTCCTTTCGTTTCTATACATGTGTTTTTTCTAATCTTTTGTGGTCACTTCTCTTCTAAGTGATGAAAACCGTTTGATTGAGTGTCCCAGTGCAGTAACAATAGCAGTGACAGCAGTTTTTTTCTCCTAATGTAATGAGGGGAGCTTTGAGACTTACAATTTTAACCATTGCTTTTTACTGCCACTTTTACTCCGATTGCTTGTTGAATATGCATTTTATTGCTCATATGCATATGTTAATACTCTTTTTATTTCAAGTAAATGAAATCAAATTCCATTCTTCTCTTTCAGGCAAAGAACTTCTTTCTGAAAGGGATGGAGTATGAACAGGATGGCAAATTATATGATGCTATTAGGTTTTACCGAAGAGCTGTTCAGTTAGTGCCAGATATCGAATTTCGTCTGTATTCGTCGAAGATGCAGAACCAGAAAGAAGAGGATGAGGAAGATGATACAAGTAAAATAATTTTATTTTTTGCTACTTTTTTATTTCGGTTTTCTTTCTTTGTTACTAAAAGGACAAATCCTTGATAATGTACTTATACAGTGTGAAAAATCATGGCAAAATGAGGAACTAATCAAATCAGATGACACATTGACACAACTAATACCCTCCTTTATACTAAGAGGGTAAATCAATTATTATGCGCAATTTAGTTATATTTTGGTAGTACTGTCATTTTTCGTTGGTGACTCATGCTTTGTTTATTTGTTGTTATATCTTTGGAGGTAGGTTGCTAAGAAAATTTAAAAAGGGAAATGGATAGGTTAAAGTTAGATATAGTGGAAATTAGTGTAGTTCGGTGGCAGGAGGAACAAGACTTCTGGTCAGGTGACTACAGGGTTATAAACACAAAATCAAATAGGGGTAATGCAGGAGTAGGTTTAATAATGAATAGGAAAATAAGAATGAGGGTAAGCTACTACAAACAGCATAGTGAATGCATTATTGTGGCCAAGATAGATACGAAGCCCACACCTACTACAGTAGTACAAGTTTATATGCCAACTAGCTTTGCAGATGACGAAGAAATTGATGAAATGTATGATCAAATCAAAGAAATTATTCAGATAGTGAAGGGTGACTGGAATTCGGTAGTAGGAAAAGGGAGAGAAGGAAACATAGTAGGTGAATATGGACTGGGGCAAAGAAATGAAAGAGGAAGCCGCCTGGTAGAATTTTGCACAGAGCACAACTTAATCATAGGTAACACTTGGTTCAAGAATCATAAAAGAAGGCTGTATACGTGGAAAAAGCCTGGAGATACTGACAGGTTTCAGATAGATTATATAATGGTAAGACAGAGATTTAGGAACCAGGTTTTAAATTGTAAGACATTTCCAGGGGCAGATGACCACAATCTATTGGTTATGACCTGTAGATTAAAACTGAAGAAACTGCAAAAAGGTGGAAATTTAAGGAGATGGGACCTGGATAAACTTAAAGAACCAGAGGTTGTAGAGAGTTTCAGGGAGAGCGTAAGGGAATAATTGACAGGAATGGGGGAAAGAAATGCAGTAGAAGAAGAATGGGTAGCTTTGAGGGATGAAGTAGTGAAGGCAGCAGAGGATCAAGTATGTAAAAAGATGAGGGCTAGTAGAAATCCTTGGGTAACAGAAGAAATATTGAATTTAATTGATGAAAGGAGAAAATATAAAAATGCAGTAAATGAAGGAATACCAACGTCTCAAAAATGAGATCGACAGGAAGTGCAAAATGGCTAAGCAGGGATGGCTAGAGGACAAATGTAAGGATGTAGAGGCTTATCTCACTAGGGGCAAGATAGATACTGCCTACAGGAAAATTAAAGAGACCTTTGGAGATAAGAGAACCACTTGTATGAACATCAAGAGCTCAGATGGAAACCCAGTTCTAAGCAAAGAAGGGAAAGCAGAAAGGTGGAAGGAGTATATAGAGGGTCTATACAAGGGCGATGTACTTGAGGACAATATTATGGAAATGGAAAAGGATGTAGATGAAGATGAAATGGGAGATATGATACTGCGTGAAGAGTTTGACAGAGCACTGAAAGACCTGAGTCGAAACAAGACCCCCGAAGTAGACAACATTCCATTGGAACTACTGATGGCCTTGGGAGAGCCAGTCCTGACAAAACTCTATCATCTGGTGAGCAAGATGTATGAGGCAGGTGAAATACCCTCAGACTTCAAGAAGAATATAATAATTCCAATCCCAAAGAAAGCAGGTGTTGACAGATATGAAAAATACCGAACTATCAGTTTAATAAGTCACAGTGCAAAATACTAACGTAAATTCTTTACAGACGAATGGAAAAACTAGTAGAATCCGACCTCGAGGAAGATCAGTTTGGATTCCGTAGAAATGTTGGAACACGTGAGGCAACACTGACCCTACGACTTATCTTAGAAGCTAGATTAAGGAAGTGCAAACCTACATTTCAAGCATTTGTAGACTTAGAGAAAGCTTTTGCCAATGTTGACTGGAATACTCTCTTTCAAATTCTGAAGGTGGCAGGGGTAAAATACAGGGAGCGAAAAGCTATTTACAATTTGTACAGAAACCAGATGGCAGTTATAAGAGTTGAGGGGCATGAAAGGGAAGCAGTGGTTGGGAAGGGAGTGAGACAGGGTTGTAGTCTCTCTCCGATGTTATTCAATCTTTATATTGAGCAAGCAGTGAAGGAAACAAAAGAAAAGTTCGGAGTAGGTATTAAAATCCATAGAGAAGAAAAAAAAAATTTGAGGTTCGCCGATGACATTGTAATTCTGTCAGAGACAGCAAAGGACTTGGAAGAGCAGTTAAACGGAATGGATAGCCTCTTGAAAGGAGGATATAAGATGAACATCAACAAAAGCAAAACGAGGGTAATGGTATGTAGTCGAATTAAGTCGGGTGATATTGAGGGTATTAGATTAGGAAATGAGACACTTAAAGTAGTAAAGGAGTTTTGCTATTTGGGGAGCAAAATAACTGATGATGGTCCAAGTAGAGAGGATATAAAATGTAGATTGGGAATAACAAGAAAAGCGTTTCTGAAGAAGAGAAAATTGTTAATATCGAGTATAGATTTAAGTGTCAGGAAGACATTTCTGAAAGTATTTGTATGGAGTGTAGCCATGTATGGAAGTGAAACATGGACGATAAATAGTTTGGACAAGAAGAGAATAGAAGCTTTCAAAATGTGGTGCTACAGAAGAATGCTGAAGATTAGATGGGTAGATCACATAACTAATGAGGAGGTATTGAATAGGATTGGGGAGAAGAGAAGTTTGTGGCACAACTTCACCAGAAGAAGGTATCGGTTGGTAGGTCATGTTCCGAGGCATCAAGGGATCACGAATTTAGTATTGGAGGGTAAAAATTGTAGAGGGAGACCAAGAGATGACTACACTACGCAGATTCAGAAGGATGTAGGTTGCAGTGGGTACTGGGAGGTGAAGAGGCTTGCACAGGATAGAGTAGCATGGAGAGAGCTGCATCAAACCAGTCTCAGGACTGAAGACCACAACAACAACAGCATATCTTTGCAATTCTGAAGCTGCTGGCTTGGTTTTGTTTTCGCTGCCGTGTTCGGGGGTCTATTTGCGCCATAGGAGAGCAGTGTTCAGTGATCCATTTTCTGTGGTTGGAAGGCATATCAGGGGCCGAAATTAATCGAAGACTTTCAGTACAGTATGGGGAAGTGTTTTTTTCCGCAATGGAGTGTCTACAAAGGGATTGAAAGATTACGAAACGGTCGCACAAGTGTTATGCACGATGAAGTAGCTGGGTGACTGTTTACTGTCACAAATAAAGAAACCATGAGCCAGAGAGTAAATGGCAGAGTATGGACTGGAAACATCCAAATTCGCAGTGCAACAAAAAATTCAAGACCCAACTGTACGCAGGATAACTGATGCTTACGGTTTTTTGGAATGCACAAGGTCCAGCACTGGAACTTTATGGGGAAAGTGGCACAACAATAAACAGTATACATTACAGTGAGATGCTTGCTGCCAGGCTAAAACCTCCATTTCAAAGCAAATGCCGAGGATTGCTGTCAAAAGGTGGTGTGTTGTTGCACGATAATGCCCGTTCGCATACTGCTACCCGCATTGCTGGATCATCCTCCATATAGTCTCAATCTTCCCCCCTTCTGACAATCACTTGTTTGGGGATTAAGGGGCCGTTGATTTTCCTCAGACAAAGCAGTGAAAGCAGTGGTGCATTCGTTGCTCAAGTTCAACCAAGAACCTTATTTTATGAGAACCTTCTTTTATGAGGGCATCAGGAAGCTTGTACAATGATGGGCCAAGTGCGTTGAAATGCGAGGACACTATGTCGAAAAATAATGTTCTTGTAAGTTTCCTATTTGATTACAATAAAATTTTATAACTACTTTGCTGGTAATAATTGACTTACCCTCATAGATTCTGATGCCTCATTTTATCCACACTGGTTGGTTGTTACTGGTGTGATTGTGCTTTATTTATCTTAGTGAAACATAGTTATACAAAATGCACTTAAAACCTATGTGATTGTGTGAAGCATGGGCATATGTAGAAATTTTTCCAAGAGGGGCAAAATTCTGAAATTGCAATTTTTTATGTAACTTATTTCATAAGTTTGAAAATCTGTCTTGGCTAAAATAACTAAATCTGTTGAGAACTACGCAGAACTTTTGTGTACCTCAAATGACTGATAGTTATCCAGTTATTATTTTATTCATGGCTGTAATATTCAGTGACTGTAGTACATACTTCAGAATAAATTTCAGTCGTCAGTTCTTAGATATTTTTATTTCACTTTACCAGTTTCGAGAAATTAATTTGACATCCTCAGAAGCTTGCAAAATTCAGGATACAGTAAATCTTTAGGCCCTTGCTATACATTTACAGGAGTTATAAGAAATATATTACAAAAACTTACTTGGTATTGATTTATCGGATATCTGTGTTTTCTTCATAGAAGGATAATGCCATGATATGTCCAAAAATGTACATATTTTATTAATTATTGTAAATACAGATTGACAATTTATGGTAACTGAATCACATGTCTGTGTCAAGCTGTTGTGCTAGCAGCATGGAACATATATAAAAGGATATAAAATTATAACTAAGGTATATCAAGAAGTTATATGACAATATTATGAAAATGGTAGTTGCTACTCACCTGTCTGTCCTCGTACCCTTAAGTGAGGACTGTGCTGCCCACTATCCTTCCCACCCCTCCGACAGTGGTATTCTGCTGCCCACTGAACCTACACAATACCTTTGTCCATCCCTGCTCAACCCCTGCTCCCAACCCCTTGCCTCATGGCTCATATACCTGTAATAGACCTACATGCATGACCTGTCCCACACATCCTCCCACCACCACGTAGTCCAGTCCGGTCACAATTGTCACTTGTCCCAACAAAGGTGGGCTGGGATACCTGTGAATTTGGTCATTTGGTCTACCAGCTAAGCTGCAACCACTATGTTGTATCCCAGGTGGGCATGACGACAACTTTTTACAGCCTAGGTCTGAACCAAGTCAATACTCATCTCAACGACAGTTCGTCAATTTATTCTGCAGCCATACCAACTCAACTGCTGAGTTTGTACACCATGTGGTGCTGTATTACACATCATAGAGTCAAGAAGGTTCCAGTTTCTGGGGAGGATGTCTTTTTGATTTTGTCAAGCATTTGTGCTCAAGCTTAAGTATATTAAGCTGTGTTCTGAAGGGTCTGCTGCAATAATTCTGCCGCATAAAACTGAAAGTAAATTTTACAAGCCATCGCAGGTCTTCTTTTTTTTAACAGGCTATTGAGATTCCATTGTTCAGCAATGGCATGGGGCATTTTTGAGGAAGTTTGGGACAGATTATGGGTACCTGTGTGCTGCAGCCATTGTAAGGTGCCTCTTATGTGAGGAAGACATTTTTAACAATTTTAATAAATTATTGTCTCTTATTGATGTATTCATGGTAGTTAGGAAGTGCTGTAGTCCTTAGCTGGCCATGAGTCGGAGAGCATTTCCCACGCTGGCTGGCTAGGTGACGAGTCGACCATATGTCGCGCGTAGTGGGGTGGGGCTTGGCACTGGACCATAGCAACAAGCGTTAGCCTAGGAAATATACATGACGGGAAGTACCGCCATCTTGGCACCAAAGTCACCGATTTTGTTTATTTATATTTAATAATTAAAGTCATTTATGACAACATGAATACTAGGAGCAGCCTCTGGATGTTTAAAGCTATTTATCATAATTTTGCCTCATTAGAATTCACATCCTTTCATGAACAAATGTACATCGTAGTAAGTACGAACTTGATCGGAAATCCTCGAACTGTAACGAAACTAGTAAGAGATACGGACTGCGCGCCAAAGTCGGCAGTCAGCGTTAAGAGCTCTTCCTGTCTTGTTCGATAGTAGCCATGCTCTCGGATATGAGTAGTTTGTGACATGAGTATTTCATTATTGATCTAATAGGAATAAAACTGATATTACGGCATTCTGAATGTTAATTTCAAGTAAATAGATACCCCAAAGTTGATTGACAGCAATTGCAGATAATTAGCTTCCACCGACAGAGACATCCAATGCACCAATGAAGAATCTGTACAGGACTGCATTTACGAGGGCTGCACTGCGCACAGGTAGGAAATCCGATGACACGACCCACCAAGGCAGATCAAGGAAGGTCCGACTTACACTCGCAAATTCCGGGTGGAAAAGCTGACCAGTCATTCTGTACGTCACATATACCACCCTCTACGGACTCGCAGCTAAGCTGAGGAATAACAATATCAGTTTAGAATCGAGGGGATCTTGCACCGTGTTTATGTTGAACAAAGAATTTGCACATTGGGGTGTTGGACCATCCCATCCAACAGCTCAGAAAGGGCTGTATAGGGAAAATTCAGAGAAAAGGCAGAGTACACTATTTAAGTACTTTTCTCGTGCAATTCATATCCGTCTTGACTGAAGAAGATGATGCAACTGTCATCGTGAAGGGCATGAAAACAGGGGGGGGGGGGGGGGGGGGGAGGGGGGGGGGAGCTAGTCACAGTATTTTCCATTGTGAAAGGCAATGTTAATCTATAGTTTAGTAGCATCATAGATAATTAATGCTCGAAATTCAAGAGTATTCTGTAATGAATAAATAATGTGTACGCAGAATCCATAAGGAGCAAGTCTCCTCTCCCCTTGTCTCCAATCCCCTCATCCCCCACCCCCACCATGCCCCTAACACCCTTACAGATACCTATATTTCCACTCAGTTCAGCATTTCTTATCGATGATGGTTGTTAAATAGTGGAATAAATAATTATACTACAAGCGTCTTAGTGACTAAATGTCTTAGATATCTGTCTACTCATTATTTCCTTCTTGATACATTCCAACAGTAAAAAAAGTGTCTCGTAGTTTGATAATCGTTTAGAAACAATGTCCAAATTAAACTCATTGATTAATCAGCCCTCAGGAAACATATTGTTTATCATTGTGTTGCCATTTATCTGTATTGCCATTTCTAGTATCACTTATTCACAGTAAATTGAATGAATAAAGGTGGTGCTCTTCTTCCTTATTTGCAGAAAAACTCATAGTTACCATTGAAGTCACCATATAAGTCTTATACTATATGCCACTCACTGAAAGAAGCTCTCTGACAGCTTGGTACCTTGTTGCCAGCTTTAAACCACCCAGAGCGAAAGGCTGCCGCAGCCCTGGCTGAAAGCCCTAGTTGCCTAGAGCTGCGACAACACTGAGACGTTGCCATAGAATCATTAACAAAATTATATTACATGTTGGTTTGTGGCTGATGTCAGATGCATATGTGCCAAGCCTGCTTCAATTGTACAAACTCTCTTGCTTTATGCACTGTAGTAATTTTTGTGACCTCCTATTTATGTAATCTGTTAATGCTTTACAGTGATGGTTTGTGACATCAACACATTATTATTAGATATTGAAAAATATTATATTGCTTGAAAATCACTTTTAGTGATGCTGTTTGCTAGGTGTAAATGCACCTGCATATTTAAATTCTATTCTTCAGTTTTACCAGATATTTATTTAATAATTACAGATGGAAATGAAGAAGATTCTAGTGACTCAATGGATGAGGTTGATGTGTTGGATCGAGCCCAGAAGGTGTTTAACAAAACTCACTGTATTTGTTTACCAGAGTACCCACAGAAGGTATGTATGTCCATACAGACATAGAACATTACTGTGCAATTATTGCACTTCATAACTTACTTAAAAGTGTACGTAATTCTATAATCTGCAGTTGAATGATACGCAATTGAAAGAACATAGTCTTTGCTATTTCTGTTCAACCTTTGCACAAGTGTTATGTTGTTCACAAATCTTCTTTGAGAGAAGACTTATTAGAAATGTAAATAATATCTGTGTGAATCTAGTAATCCAATTATTTTCCAGACAAAGTGAAATGCATTCACAGAAAGTTTTTTCTTATAGAATAGTCATACAGCATTTTATTTTTATACAAATAAACTTACATACATTATTATTGTAGCCTGTAAATTTTATGAACCCCTCAACCCACTTAATATTTTCAGAAATTAGTTCGTTTATGTAATTTCAACTGTGTAGTATGTATAGATGACAGCATCATCCTGTGATGCAAAGCATTATTCCATACTACTGAAAAGGTTAAACATAACATCTCTTTGTAGTTGATGAGCCTATCAGAAGCAATCTAAGTTGCCTTCCGTTAAAGAAGTTTGCAAATTCTTTCAAGAGATTAACTATTCTGCCATCTGATATGTGTTACTACAAAAGTGTTTGGAAGTGGCATGTATTGCAGACTAAATCAATTTCCATTTTTTGCTTGTATTAGTGGTTGGCCCAGAACATACTAAATAACCTCCTTATCAATGATATACTTAATCTAGAGGAGCAAAGGCACGAATCTGAAAGTAAAATACGCTGGGATAGTATCAGTAGGCTTAGAAATTTAAAGGCATGATCAAAACTTTACATTCACTGCTATCAAACTATAAAGAAATATGCTAGAGTACATAAAGTGTTTAAATGGAAAGAAAGTTAAATCACATGTTTCAATATGTTGGAGCTTATTTGTATCTATTACCCATGTTGTATATCCCAGCACTGATGATTGTTCATGTTGACAGACAACACACATATCAGCTCTGCCATTGGAGATAATGCTGTATATAATGCGGTGGGTGGTGTCCTCAGAGTTAGACATTCGATCATTGGAAATGTGCTCACGTGTTTGCCGTGGCTTCTACCTGTGTTGTCGGGATCCAAAGATTTGGAGGCTAGCATGTACCAGGTGAGAAACTAGAGTAGACTAAGTCATATTTGACTACTAAAAATAATAAGATCTAGTTAAATTACGATTTTTAGAAACAAGTCAGTGTGCAGAGTCATATTGAAAGTTTTAAAACTCTTATCTGTTGCTGCTGGTTGTTTAAAAACCAAGAAAGACAGTTCCTGACCTTGGTGCGAATTTTCACATGCCATTTCAGTCATGTTGTTTCTAAGTTGTGTAAGATTCCTCTTGTTCAACCTGCTGTGTGGACTCTAGTACTTTATTTGTTTTCCTATACTGGTCTGTTGTACTGAGGCAGCAATGGAGTTGAAACGAGAGTATTTTTGGATGATGACTTTTTTTGTGATTTTAAAATATGATTGACTGCAAATCACTGTTTGTAAAATCTGTAGCAGGTTTTTAGCATTTCTTCAGTTTCCATTGCAACAATCCTCAGCTGATTTAATGAGTTAAACCATGATAAAAACTGTCTTGAAACTAAATTTTGTCATGGCTTCTGGTGACATCCACTACTGAAAAAAGCTATTTATGAGTTAGGGCTATGATTGAAGAGGATTTCCTTTGCACCTGTCAAGAAACTGAGTGCTGTTTTTGGGACTGGATAAGCAAAAGTTTATAAAATCCTGCATGATGAACTGCGGCTAAAACATATGGATAACACACTTATTAACCTCTGTACAAAAAACTTTCTACATTGAATTCGGCCATCAGATACTAAAAACATTAATTTTGCATCTGTAAGATAAGAGCAGTATTTAATGTTACAAATGAAGAATTTAGGCTGTACCAGCTATACACTGAAATGAGGTGGTAATCATGTATTTCTATCTTCCTGGAAGGTAACCATCCACTAAAGTGAAAGGAAATAAGAATTGCTTGCAGATTCTTTAGAACAGGTGGGTTACAATGGCACCATTTTTGTAGATAAAAGCAAAACAGTAACTTTAGATTGGACTTAATCAGCCTAATTCATCACATAATCGGGGGCAATAATGCAACATTGCAGAGTAACCATGGAGCCCATGGAATACTGTGATAAGGCTGCCTAGATCATCACCGAATCCCTGCCGTTTCACTCTTGGGATGCAAACTCGGCCAAAAGTTGGAAATAGTGTGAAATAAAGACTCATCCATCTAAGTGACAGTCTTCCATTGTTCCATCATCCACATTTATGGCTTCAGCACCTTGTTATCCTGTGGTTTTGAAATTTCAGCTTGCCCTTCAACTACCGGTTTATGGAGCCCCTTTTTGTTGTTTTGTTACTGACTGTTTGTGAGTGCAACATTTAGTTCTGCAGTAGCTTTTGCTGCTGTTGTCCTCTTCAATGACAATCTATCACAATCACTCAACACACACTTTTGTCTGCATTGTGACTTAGCAGATGATGTTTTCTGTATTCCTCTGTGCAGTTCAAAACTTCAGTACACCGTGTCATGAAATACCAAAAACTTAGAGTACATAAGTTATGGAAGCAGCCACCATACAAGCACCAATAATTTGCCCACATACGAATTCGCTTGACTGTGACATAATGCACTCATAACTGCACGGAGCATTGTTCTGACTGCAAGGGACAGTTGCAAAGTATTGAGGCACTTGCACAGGTGTTGTTCATGATAAAATACAACAGTGCAACCTGCGGGGAACTGCATTTGTGTCCCAGGTATGCATTTTGTTTATGTTTCCATAATTTGGTCCAACCCCTGTTTCTTCTTCCTATTCTTAAAAATCACATGGAATTGTCTATAGTCATGTTGATTTGAGTTTTCAAAACCAGTCTTCGGCATGTAAGATTCATACTTAAAAACTTTCCAAAAGAAGTGTGATGAGATGCCTTCACCAGTCAGTTTGATTGGATTCAGCTGTGCACAGAGCATCAGGGACAGAACTTCAAACAGTTGTAAAGATATGTGTTTTTAAATATGCCAGTTAAAATGATAATCTCAAAACTTTCAGAATATCATTTGCATTGTTCGTTACTAGAAAATGTTTTTATAAGTATTTTTTTTTAGGCAGATATTGTAAGAGGTTTTTTTTCCAGATGCATGAAAATGTTGAATAACTGTCTCTCCAGTATGGTATTTTGTATGAACTGCACCATAACTGAAATAACAAAAACACGAAATGAGTTTTGTCAGATTAACACTAGTCTTGATACCTAGTGCTGAGTAATGTATGGGCAGAACAAAAGAGGGGAGATATCTGCTAAGATTTCAAAGCACTTAGCAGTGCTGGATAAGAACAAAAATTTCATAGCTAAGTAGACATCTCTGCAATTTTGTAATTCCTAGTTTGATGATGGTTTGTTCTTGCACCATTGACCTGGTATTTGAGAGTATGTATATCAATAATCTCTCACACACATGAAATCATATTTGTGTTTATGATATTATATTACAAAATTCATTTGAATAAAGACCAATCCAAATAGTTTTCAAACTGTCTCTGCAGCACATGTGCACCTTTGTGATTGTTGTGATCATCATGACACCTAGAACGCATGTTTCACAATTTTTGTTATTTCGTAATTTATGGCATTAATTGACACCTTTGCACTCCTTGAGTTGCTCAAATGTTTTTGGTTTATTTAATGAAATGCTGCACCGGTTATGTATTTTTTCATGCAATATATTTTCTAGACTTTATTCTTGTCGTCAAGTGCAAATATTTACGTAAATGTTTTCTGTGATGTTTCACACAAAGACAGTGTGAGTAAGGTTTGTGTGTGTGTGTGTGTGTGTGTGTGTGTGTGTGTGTGTGTGTGTGTGTGTGTAAGGGGGGGGGGGGGGGCAGTCTGCATAATGGAGGAAGCACAGTACTTCATAAACTCAAAAAAAGACAACTAGAGTGCAAGAGATGCAGGACGGCATGTCAGATCCAGATATTGCACAATTTACTTCTGTAAATATTTGTGCTCAGTAGCAAGATTAAATTTTTGAAAAGCATTGCACTAAGGATGAAAAAATATATAACTGGTGCAGTGTTTCATTATTTGAATAATGAATCTCACAATTTCTGGATTTCCAGTTTTGATGAACAGAATTAAGTCAAAGATTACCACTTCCAAGTCAGTCACCATTTCTAGTTACGTCGGCAGCTAAATAGAGTATGGAATTTTGATACCCTTTTTTGGATAATGAACAAGCCCCTAATTGTGTTTTGATGCCTGTTGCATACATATTTCGTACCAAAGTATGAAAATGCAAGGGGGATTCTATACATAAATGCATGGTGGTTGCTATACATAACTTTTACGAATTAAAAAATTATTTTCCACATTTTACATTTTTGTGTATTTTACACCACTTTTTAGTCCCTTGAAAAGTTTAGAAGTAGGGTTTCACTGCATGGAGGTACATGGCTGAAACTGTTAACATTTCATACTAGAAGCAAAAGATAGTCCCTAAAAATAGATGCTAAAGAAAGGTTGTGTAGGTGTTTTACAAAGGGAATGGAATAGACTCAAGCAGCTCTGGAGAAAGAGTACTAAACATAGCACTACACCATTGCCATAATAACAAGGCAAATCAGAAGAATTGGAAAAACTTCTCTTGGGTAAAGGTGAAGATGATTTCTGCAAAGATCATATATCATCAGCGTATTGAGCACACAACAGGTGATTGAGAGATTGAGAAACAGTAGGAACATAATTTAGAAACCCTATTTATTCATAGACAATATGAATTAGGATAGATTGCTACTTACCACACAGAACAGGTAATGTTTGATAGAGAGGCATATTTAAAATAGACTAAGCCACAGAGAGAGAGAGAGAGAGAGAGAGAGAGAGAGAGAGAGAGAGAGAGAGATTTGTACATGCACAACTTGCACAAGGGCAGCCCTGATTTTCATGGGTAGGAAATGTCTGTGACCGGACTGGAGTAGGTGATAGTGGGAGGAAGTATTGGATAGGTCTTGCTTCTAAGTGTCTTACAGGGATTTGAGCCATGGGACATGGCATTAAGAGCAGGAGTGGAATAGTGACAGACAAGGATATTGTGTAGGTTAAGTGGACAGCATAATACCACTGGAGGAATGACAGAAAGGATATTTCTCATTTCAGGGCATGGAGAGAGGTAGTTGAAGCTCTGGTTTCACCATATCCTTGCCCATCTGTATTCCACACCTGCTCCTAACCTCTTCTCCTATCACCCATATCACTCTAAAGACCTAGATACAATACCTCTCTCACACATCCCTAATACTGTCCTGTTACCGTCATTTCAAACCCCCTCAAAATCAAGACCATGTGTGAAAAAGCAACCGTGTAGTTTAGCAGCTTAGCTGCAATCACTGTGCTATATTCTATGTGGGCATGATCATTAACAAGCAGTCTGTCCATATGAATGGCCACCTCCCAACTGTGCCCAAGAGACGCCTGGATCATGTAGTTACCACACAACACAGTGTGCTTGACTTGAGTGACTGCTTCACAGCTTGTAGCATCTGGATTCTTCCTACCAAAACAGCCATTTTGAACTGCACAGGTGGGAACTCTCCCTACCAAATACCCTTCGTTCCTATAACCCCATGTGTCTCAACCTTTGTTACTCCCTGTCGTGCCCTTTCATGCTCCCACTGCAGCCTCATAAGAACTTTGTCCCGACAGTGGACTTGCATAGTCATTTCCACTTCTCTGCTCCCCCTCCACCACCCAGACCCCCAAACATATCTCCCAATGCTGTACATGGCAGGCCATTCCTGTCACCACCGTGTGCCTGCATATTCTCACTTGTGACGCTATAAAGTATTTTCCCCCACCCATATTCAGCTATCCCTCCACTTCCCTGCCCCTTGCTCATTCCATCTGACATCACCCCTCACTTCAGTCTTGCTTCACTGCTGTCACAGCAGTGGCCATCTTTTGTGTGTGTGTGTGTGTGTGTGTGTGTGTGTGTGTGTGTGTGTGTGTGTGTGTGTGTGTGTTTTTAGTGATTTTTCACCCTGCAAAATTAATTCTGGAAATTATCCTGCAGGCTATGGCTAAGCCATTTCTCACACTGTCCTTTCTTCCAGGAGTGTGAAGTGTGGGAGGTATAAGAGGAGGTACTGGGGGGAAATAAAGCTGTGTGGGGTGGTTGTGTGTTATGCTTGGATAACTTGTCAGTAGAGCATCTGCTAAGAATAGGCAGAGGTCCTAGATCCCAGTCTGACAAATAGTATTATTCTCCTAGATAGTTTCAATCAGTGCACACACTGCTGCATAGTGAAAAATCATTCTCAAGATAGTCCCTGCTCGAATTTCACTAAGCTTACGCACCACAAGCTGAACAAAAGTTTTGTGCACTTCTGAAGAGAAGTGTGTATGCCTACATGCTGACCCATGACAGATCTGTAATTGGTCATTATATCTAAGCAATAATTTTCTTCAGAAACAATGAATGATGCAAAAACAAATTTTGTGGTGGCCTGGGTAGGCACTTGTAAAATTAACACAATAATTACAAGAAGGTTTGGAAGGAATATTTGTGTGAAAATCTTGTTTAGCTGGTAGAAGTTTGTCAGTAGTGTACAATTGGCACACTCACTGATGTTTCTTTTTGTAGAGTGTGGGGCATCACTTGTGCAGACTTTGATCCATACCAATCTTGGCGTGAAATGTACATAAAGCGACCACGCCTCAATTTCCATGGGTGCTATATTAGCAAGACATCGTACATTAGATACGGTGAAAATAGTTTTCAGGATCAGTTTTACAGTCCCGTCCATCTTGTTGCATACTTCAGATACCTCAGGTAAGTGTACTTAACAAATTCATATGGAGATGATAGAAAGTAATTGTACAGATGTGCAGCCTAACTTTTTGGATTCCAGATATCATACCTGGGAAATTTATTGAAATATTCTCTATTGTTATGATTACTTTCCTTAAATAGTATCATTATGTCAGTCTACATGTTGAACTCTGATACTGTCCACAAAGCTGTTAATACCATGTTACAGTAATAATAAAAAATTACAGCATTTTTATGTGAAACATGTAAATATGTTACAAAGGTATAGCCACATCTGACGACTTGCATTCACATATTCAAGTTTTGTAAACACGGTTTTATTCATGTGCTGAATAATATATTTCAATTCTGCATCTTTGGCTGCCAGGTTCTTCCCAGGAGGGACTGTCCTAATGTTGACAACAGCTGATGAGCCTCCTGGCTGTGTTGGTCAGCTGACCTACCGCACACCGCGACACCCACAAGTGAGTATTTTAGGCCACAATTGGAAATGAAATTAGCCGAAGTATGTAAACACATGATCTAGAAACTACATTGGATCACATTGCAAATTAAATTCTTTAAAAGATAGATAAGAATTCATATGAGAGTATGTTTAGAAACAGTGAAAATAAGTTGAAACTTTGACATTTCAGCAGATATTTGCAGTTTCATTTTTGCAGTAAGTAGCTGGAGTCAGCCCAAACAAATACAGTTCATCACATGACAAATGTCAATGAAAATGATTGATTTGTTTTTTTGTTAAAAACAAAATGCTCTTTAAAGCAGAATTTTATGTGCCAGTTTGATATAGCAGTCTCAGACTAGTCCAATGCAATATTAAGGTTATCGATATGTATTAATAGGGAGAGTGAAATATGAAGAATAAACAGTTCTCCAGCAACACCTGGATACCACTGACTTGTGCTGTCTGGTATCGCTGTGCAGCAGCGCTACTCAGTCAAATTTGGCAACTCCTAAAACAACATAGTTCAACCACATTTGCACTTGATCATCGAAATCTTGGGGAGAGACAAATCGATAAGTTTGTTTATTTTCATTCAATGTCACATGGAATAATGTTCTTGGGTAACTCATCATTAAGGATGAACTACTTCATTGCTCAAATCATGTTGTAAGAATAATATGTTGTGCTCAGCGGCAATTATCATGTAGGTATCTGTTTAAGCAGTTAGGCATTTTGATTACTGCTTCATATTATATTTATTCCCTCATGAAGTTTGTTGTAAATAATCCACTGCAGTTAAGAAAGAACAGTGATGAACATAATTACAGTAAATTACATTCATAATGACACATTAAGGTTATCTTTCACATGAAAAGGGGTGCACAATGCTGCAGCCAAAATTTTTTACCACCTAGCCAGTGATGTAAAATGTTAACAGACAGCAAAGTAAAATCCATTCCTATTATAAAAATAGATGTGTGTGTACGTGGGGGTGGGGGGTGTCATGTGTGTGCGTGCTTGCATGAGTGCTTGTGCGCCACGTCTCCTCCTAAACTTGATACACATCTCCCTTATTGTCTCACAACAATCACTGTTTGGGTAAGAACCATCTACTTATCATAGTTCAGGAGATAGAATGTCATAGAAAGTGAGATGCATGAAAAACTGCCACATCATGTATGATGTTTAAATTTCTTATTTCTGTACTACTAATCCTATTCACAATAAATTTCACAGACAGTAGCCCTAACTTGGAGATCTTCCTCAGTAGCACACAAAAACATTGCCGGGCCAACCTCCTCTTCACCAATGCAAATCAAAAACCGAACCTCAAACTTAAGAGACAGTTGATCAACCTGGACATGAAAACCATACCTCTGAAGAAATAATGGAGGCATCTCCTGTTTCTAAGTCTTGTAGTGCAACATATACAAAACCAGGTACTCTGAAGCTCCCAGGCTTCAAGCAACTGCCATATCTCATCCTTAAGTGTTGCTATCATTCAGTTGACTGTATTCATTCAGTGGACTGTGTGTGGCATTAGATTGCATAGGGCAGAATTGCACTGCTATTAAGTTCACAGTCCCCATGTGTTATATAACTGCAAGAAATGAAAAACATATATATTTGATGACTAACTACGCTTTCAAATATAGACATTTTTTTAAAATTTTTTTTCTGAAGTCCAACTAATCATGGTAAGCAGGAAATCCAGTTTTGAGGCCCAGTCTGGCTAAAATTTTCTTATGTTGCTTTAGGTAGTAAATCTGTACTTATTACAGTGAAGTTGAATTTCAGGAATAAATTCAAACAAAATATAGCGTCAAGATCAATGTTACGTTTACACTTCACCCCAATGTGTATGATGACTTTCCTCCAAAGGAGGGATTTGCAGCTCACGGGACTGTAATGTTGCTCATCTGAGACGGTGTCTGTAGCCAAATAATTTCATTGAACACCTTGTTGCAAACTGTTGCTGTCCAGCTTTCCTTTGTCTGAATTACATTTTATCTATGCAACCCCTACATACCCTTATCATTAGTTCTACAGGGATGGGCATACTACAGCTTATCACTCAGTTCCCAAAACATTTCTTGCTGCTCAGTTCTGCAATACCCACCACCCCATTTTGTCCTCCCCTGGAGTGTGGCAAGGGGTACTCTCATGGCAGTGCTACAGACATGCATGTGAAGTATGTATAGTAGACAGCCCGGATAGCCGCATGGTCTGGCATACTGCTTCCCGAGTGGGAAGCTGAGCTGGTCCCCTACATAGGATTATAGTTGAGGCCCAGCGTGGAGGCCAGCCTACAGGGTTATTGTGTGGTTCGGTCCCCAGTAGACACCCCCTCCCCCCAGGAGGGAGATGAGTTTAACCCAAATGTTTGCATGGTAGAGTATTTATGGTGTACACGCATGTGGAGACTGTGTTAGCGCAGCAATCACCAACATAGTGCAAGTGATGCAGAATAAGAGAACCAGCTTGCATTCACTGAGGTAGATGAAAAACCGCCTTAAAATGAAATCACAAACATAAATTCCAAGTGAAAAGGAATGTTGGGAAGAAAAAATGACAGCAAATAAAGTAGTTAATATGATAATTAAAACACCACAGTTTAGGATTATAAATAAGTTACATTTAAACCAATTAACAAAATAAAAATTGTGATCAAAGTCAATCTGATAAAGACTTAAAAGTATAAAATTTTGGAAGCACCTCATGGGAGAATGGCAGCTGCACTTTTCACACTGTCCATATATGTTACAAAAAGGACAAACAGTTGCATGCAAAAAAGTATTTGTATTGTTTCTGATAATCTAGAACATGATGATGATGCCTTGGTGTTTCAGACTCAGAAGATTGTATTGAATTTTTTAAAGAGTGAATTTCCAGAAATTCATCTTGCATATGTTGAATATTCCACTGGTGGTTGTGCTGCATTATATGACAATTGTAAGAATTTCAGAAATATCTGCTACCATGAACACAACTTCAACATAAAGTGCAGCTGGGCCTTTTTTGCTACCAGACATGGAAAATCTCCCTTTGATGGTATTGGTGGCACTGTTAAAAGACTTATCACAAAAACAATTTTGCAAAGAGTTTATAAAGATCAAATACTTCCATCTTCACAGGTATTTGAATTCTGTTGTGAGAACCTGCAAGGCATTTCAGTTCACTTTGCTTCAAAAGATGAAATGGTACAAGTCGGACATTATTTTTCTCAGCACTTTACAAATGCAAAAACAATTCCTGGAATACAATCTATGCATCACATTGTACCGCACCAGTATCACCCACTAAGATTGGAGCAAAAAAAGTGGAGCTGTGATACGAATTTTAGTATCGCGCACTTCAGACACTAATGCCAGAATGCACTATGCAGCCTAACTACTGTGTTGCATGCCCATATGACTCATCTTGGTATTTGGGAATTGTTGAGAAGGTGAATTGTGAAAAAGGAGATGTTACCGTAAGGTTCATGCATCCTCATTGACCATCCTCTTTCTTCTGTTGGCCTGATAATGATGTTTGTGATGTTTCTTTATCTGATATTCTGTGTGAAGTTGATATCACCACAGCAACAGGCCATACTTATTCTCTGAGCAAAGAGCCGTCAAAGTTGGTGGAAGAAAATTGCTTCTCATACAAAAAAATGTTATCTAAGCATCAATGCGTCGTGTCACATGTGTAGTTCCTAATCAACTTGAATGCAGATTGCAGCACCAGCATTTTGTGCACTGTTGACAATATTGGATTTTGACAAAATGCTTAAATATTATAAACCAAATGCTATTTATTTTTACATTGAGTTAATTTGGTTGTGGCAGAGGTAAGAAAGTGTCCATATGTCATGTAATGTACAGGTTGCCCTATATATTATAATGTGTAATTTTGTTTCATATATTGCAGTATTTGTTCAATTTGGATATTGTTATGTGTACTTATGTTGTTAATGTCTTTCGGGTAGTAATACCATTTTTTGCTTGAAAACTGCAGCCAATTTTCAAATTTGTACAGTTTGCTTTGAAGTAATGCATTGCATCAAGCTTTCAGCAATTGCTACCAACAGAATGTATATAAAGCAATAAAAAGTGGCAGAAGTTCATGATATTAGATTCAAAAGCAGTACACAAAATCTCAGTTCACAACTAGATAATGGGTGTCATAGCCTGGATGACTTGATATAGAATGACCCCTAGTTGTAATGTTGCAAAGAGATATGAAATGGAATGTGCTTGTAAGGATTGTAGAGGGAAGGTGAATTGTTGTCTTTTATTTTTTGGGAGAATTTAGGAAAGTGTCATTTATCTGAAAAGGAGACCACAAATAGGACACTAGTGAGACCCATTCTTGAGTACAGCTTGAATGTTTGGTTCCGCGCCAGGTTGGATAGACAGAAGATGATGAAGCAATTCAGAGGCAGACAACTAGATTTGTTACTGGTAGGTGTGAAGAACATGCAAGTATTATGAAGATGCTTCGAGAACTCAAAAGGGAAACCCTAGAGGAGAGACGAGTGTTCTTTTCAAGGAAAAATACTGAGTAAATAGAGCTGGCATTTGAAGTTGACTATTCAACTGCTGCCAACATACAACTCATCTAAGGACCACAAAGATCGAGCTAAGAGAAATTTGGCCTCATACGGACATACATACAGTCATTTGTCCCTCACTCTATTTGCAAGGAGAACTGGAAAGGAAAGGACTAGTAGTGGTACAACATATACTCTGCCATGCACCATATGGTGCCTTCCAGCATATTTATATAGATGCAGATAATAAGAGCTTGCACAAAATGAACTGCTGGCTAATATTGCCAGTCCCAATCTAAGAGATGAAAATTTTACAAAAACTAGCCTTGCCACAAAGAAATACACCAGAAAGAACACACACATAAATCTCACCGTTTACTGGAATTTCCAAGAAAGAGTACTAAGAATTGCATAATGCTAATTACTTTTTGCTGTAAAAAAAAATAGATTCATTTTTCTTGGCAGAAAGATGTGTTATACATGATGCTGGATGAAATGGGATTTATCTGGAGGAGATCGCCAAGAAAGATTCTGGTAGAGAGAACTGATGCAATTGACTGGTGATGCAAATACTTCATACAAGTAAACACATAAAAAAGGAAAAGAGAAAGTCGTCTTATAGTCGTGATACTTGGATGGACAACAACGTTTCTTTTAGAAAATGTTGGCTGGGTCTTGGTGTTGATAGCATCATGAACAATCTTAGAGTACAGTAGTGGATATTGGAGCCAATACTGGGATTATTTGTTAGTCTACATCAATGTTATTTTCATCAAACTATATGTCATTATGTATTATACACTTATGCCAGGGCTTTTTCCAGTTTCCGAAATACCTCTGGATCTCCTGTCTTTGGAGTAATGTTTAACCCTTTCAGCAGTGCATTTTTAATCTCATGAATGCTTGTAAATGACAGCCTTTTAATAATATCATTTATTTTGGGGAACATAAAATTGCAGGGACTAACTAGGACGCTAGGACACCATTAAAGAATTGTTTTAGACAAAAAATTCACAGACAAGCAACAAAGTGTGAGCAGGTGTATTATTATGGTACAGAAACCATGAATTGTTCCACCACAAATCTGGACTTTTTTCAGGTTGCTTCAGACAAACGGTGCTTGACTTGTAAACAGAACTCCTTATTGATGAATTTGCTTGTGGTAAGAACTCATGGTGCACTGTACCGTTAAAATTGAAGAATGCTTTCAGCATAAGCTTCACATTTGACCACACTCAGCAAGGTTTTATTGATCTTGGCAACCCAGAATACTTCACTGGTATGAATGAGACTTAATTTCAATATTATGTGTGTCAGCTCGTGTTTTGTCTCCTATTACATTCTGTGTCAGTAGTCCCAAAGCATTGTTGACTGCATGTAGACTCCTGAGCAGAATGCATTCAGCACTGTTTTTGTTCAAAATTCAAGAATTTTTGAACAAATTAACTCAAAACATCCAAAATAATTTCAGGTATGATCCATTTGATATGCCAACGTAATCGATGGCTCCAGTTACTGTTAATGATGCTGTTTCTGCCAGCTATTCCCTTAAAATGTGTAAATGTGAAGTAATGTACTTAAGAAGAGACTTCTCTTAATTTGAGTTCAGTATCACATATAATGTGCATATGCTAGATTGCAGTTATGCAAAAGGTCTTGGGGCGAAATGTAGCTTCTGTTAAGAATCAGTAGCTTATGTGATGCTTGCGCAGTTAGATCGTAGTTATCGCTTTTGCTGTGAATTCTCAATAGATGTACTTGTCTCACACAAAAGTTATAATGATAACATCAGAGGCCAGTTCGTACTATACACAGTAGGATACAAATCCATTACGCATCAGGATTGCCAGTAAACCAAACAAAAGATGATAACACGTATTACAGATATCAGCTATTCTCTGCCTCACACCATGTATTGTGTTGGTTAATAGTAATTCACATGTTGTGAGCATAAGTGATTGCTTTATAATTTCTATATTGTGTACATGTCATTTGCGTGTAGCTATGAAAGTTATTTTATCTCCTCATAAGTTTAGGTGTTTTTTTTGTAACGCAGTGCAATATTGTAATGGAACTTCCATGTTTTCTGACAGGTGCTGAGTGGGTATTATTGTCTTTCGGGCAGTTGTGTAACTGTGGTGCTTCAACGACAACAGCAGCAATCTCAACGACAATTACGCACAAAGGGACGACGTGGAGAACAGTTGTATGATCCTGGAGAGCAGACTTTCCATCTGGTTAGTTTTGCAGTAAATATGTGTATGAGGGCAAGGTGAAATGTTCTTGACTAGGCAATAAAAAACTTTTATTATTTAAGTTGAACAGTCACTTACTTTTTACAGCACAGGGCCAGGCATTCAAATTGGAAGATTAAAAAAAATTCATACAAACTCAGAATAAAAAAATATATATATTATTTTTGAAGTGGCTCCAATGTACATGGGTGGAAATACACTGGTGTCCAAAATTAAAACATCAAACTGAAATTTTCCGAGGTTGTGTTTATTTTGTGACAAAACATTGTGAAGAGGTGATAGCAAAGTAGAAATGATGTAGAGAATATGGATCATAAACAACTGCAACATTCATACCAGTAGAGGAAAATGGTCTTCATTTTTTCCAACTTAACAGATTTGCACCCGACAACTGGTTAATGTGCTCACAGTGGGGTGTGACCACCTCTGGCGGCAATAAAGGCCTGACTATGACAGAGCATACTGTGAATAATGTCATCAGTGTCATGTTGAGGCAGTAACACCCATTCTTCCCGTGGAGCTGCTCGCAAGTCTTGGAGAGTGGTTGGTGGATCCTGACATGATGCAACCTGTCTCCCTAGTGCAGCCCAGACACGCTCTGTGAGATTCGAATCAGGAGAGTGGGCAGGCCATGCTATGCATGCATGCAGTATCTACTGTTTCCAAGAAAACATCAGCCACTCGTGCTCTATGAGGTCAAGCATTATCAACCATCATTTTGAAGTCTGGGCACACAACACCTCGCAACATCTGTACATGAGGTCCCAAGACCTCGTCACGATAACTGACAGCAGTTTAATCTTTGCGATTCCTCAATGTCAATCTCTTTCCACAATGTTCGGGTTTTGAAATCATGTTCCACATTCCCTTCAGATGTGAAACCATCAAGAACCACTTTCCACACAGAGGCACACCTATAGTAGGTCTCTGCCAATAAATACCACTCTGTCGAAGCCTTCTCTACACTTTTTGCCTCGATACAACATGTCCAGCAGATGCTGCAAAGTCAGATGTCAGTTGCTGCCCAGTACTAGGACATTACCATCATGCCCTTACAGCCAAATAACAGTCCTCCCTCTTTCTAGTGTTACATGTGGTTGGCCCTGCCCTGGTCCTCATGATACAGTTTCAGTCTCTATAAACTGGTACCACATGCGAGAAAAAACAGAACGATTCATGTTAGGTGGGTCACGTGAGTTTGCGACTGCCCTGTTTCCATTCTTCCTATGACCTTCCACTGCAGAGAGTCTGGTAGGCATCTTCTCTGTGGGCATACTGCACTTTTTGTGACTGTGTACACAGCAATTGTAGATGTGGGCTATCCAGCAAACACTACTCTATTCAATAGGTGCACTGACATCATCATTGACGTAGTTTTCCGTTGACCAAAATGCCATCATCCGTGAAGAACACGATCGTACCGACATATGTTGACAATTTCTATGGTTATATCATGAAGTACACACAGGGCGAGGAAATAGTAGTTTGTTGCTTTAATTTTGGACATCAGTGTAACTTACTTTGAAAGTTGTAAATGTGGTATCACTTGGATGACATCCTTGGTTTCTCCACACATGGTCGGAGTTCGAGGGTAAAACCACTAACAGAATCGCCAGTGGAATGTTGTTTATTTCTTGGCAAATGCTTCCCTTCAAATAATCACTATTTCTGTGATTGTTTTCCTGTAAAACTTTGGATTTGAGATAACCCAAAAGCAAACTTTTTGAAGGCAATAAATTTGTTAAATGGGGAGGCTTTGGAATATCATCATTTCTGCTCATGAGATGACCGGGAAATGTGAGTTCAAGCAAATCCATTGACAGAGCAGCAATGTGATGGATCAAACTTCTTAAAGCTTCATGAACATGCTCAGTATTGTCCTGAGTGCAGAATGTTTACACTACCACCTCTTTTCTTTATAGTGCTACCAGTGACTTCAAAATTTCTCATCCAAAGTTTGGTAGCACTGGAATGTTATAGGAGCCTATCAGAGTAAATTAAACTCTCAACAGAAAGCACATTTTTGTAATATGCTTCACACCCTGTGGCTCCTACAACTTCCACCTGCCTACACACCCAAAGGCAAAGTCCCCCAGTCCTGTAACCCTTCACCATGGTAGTCAGCCAGTCATAAAATCTTTTTTAATGTTTGCCTCACTCTGTAATTTTCATGTAACTTAATGAACTTTCTCCTATCTTTTTTCTGCATGAATTCTATTAATGAAATGTGATTTTGGAAGATCTGTAAAGGTTCAAAATTTCTTTGTAAATGGTATCAGTCGGAAGGTGCCAGACCCTGATGGATAGAATGGCTATTGCAATAAATCATACTTCAGATCCCTCTTTTGTTCCCTTCACCAGTGTTAGAAGCTGCATTTACATGAAGATAGATGATAGCATTTCTATTATATCTAGGTATAAAAAATGTCATATTCCTTTCTCCCAAGCTGCCTGTGGTGTCAGCTGTGTCACACACTTTTATTCTCAGATCATTCAATATCACACTATGCAGATTCTTTTGGTGCTTTCATTTATGGTTGCAATTTTTGTGTTCTACATTGATCACCTCTGAGATAAGTACTGCCTTCAGGTTACCTTCCATTCAGAAGGTGGGTGCACTCAGCGACTGTTATGTGGCTTATAACTTATAGAGTGCAGCAATCAGTCATCCTTTTTTAGATTTTATTACACAAATCCACCTTTCGGCTAGTGGCTAGCCATTCTCAATCCACTATTTTCTATTATCAATACATGTAACTCCCTGTTGTTCAGGCATCAGTCACATTTCTATGAATACTCAACTTTCCTTCTCTAATATTGTTACATTCCATCCTAGATTTTCCATTGTTTAATACTCAAGTATTCAAAGAATGTGACTAAACGCCCAAATAACAGGGACTTACATGTGTCAAGAATAGAAAATAAAACTGATTTCTGCACACTATAATTTATAAGTACTGCCTTGTTTGAATTTAGCCACCCATTTCTTAATTGTTGAAACTGAAGGGTGAGATTCTTTATAAACCTGTATCAACAGTGAATGAGTTTCCACTGATCAAAACCAAGAATTGTATGATGGTGTGTTACCCCAGCTTATCAATTCAAATGGAATGAAACGTGATTAGTCAACAAAATAGCTGAAATAAAATGATTGTGCAGATTGTGTTCATGATTAACTTGTGTAGTTGTGCAAAAATTTCACTGGTATTATCAGTGCTGTGACTGTGACCGACTGAAAAACCTTTTGTCTTGCTTTCATAACTTAGGTTTGCTTAGCAGTTTCTCCACATTCCATAATGACTAAGGCAACTACTTTTAAAATTTTGGTGTAATATATGAGTCCATTTCGAAGTTAGTGTCTTCACACTTTTTTCATTAATCTTTGGATGACATGTGACACCAAAACATGCACATCTTCACATGTTATGGATTATATCAGTACTGATTTTTCTGTTTGATTCTAGAAATACCTTAAATAAAAAATAATGAACAGAAGCTTGTAGGGGATAAAAAATTGGAGAAGGATTAAAATGAAAACTGCGAGTGCGTGAATAGTAAGATAATATGCAATGAATAGTCTTTGTGTAATTACAAAAATAAATCAAAAATTGTAAAATGAAGTGGTAGGAACAGTTTTAAGAATAGTGAGGTATTTATTCAGTGAATGGCCTATGTGTGCTGATAAAAGTAGTTATACAGAAAACAACTGCCACCCATGCTTGGGATCTGCCAATAATGGGGTACCAACAGTTCTGACATGATTTTTGGCTCACTTTTGTTTATATGTTCATGTTATGTGTACATGCTACTCTCTTCTGACCAAACTGTCATAATTTTCATTTCCTTGGAAATGAGTTATAAATCTCAAAAACAGTTTTCTCCAATGACCATCATCATACTGATGCTTAGATGAAAAACACATGTGTGTTGCATGAATGAAAAACCTAACATATAACTTATCCTTTACAAAATTAACATTTTCTCCCTACATAAGCCTCTCAAAATGCTGAGTGGAATTTGGGTTAAGGCAATTGAACTGCTGCCTAACCAAATTATCATAAAAGTATGGTAATGGATATTCTAGATGGAATATAAATGATGGAAGTAGTAAATGTACAATACACCATATATCTGAGGTGTTCAGTTGTTTATAGTCACATAAAAAAGACTAAGAACATCACTGAGCTTTCAGTGACAGAGTACCCATATGTGCACATGTACAGCCCCAGCTACATGAAGAGTTATTATCTTTACTCGTTCCATTATTCAGAGTATCATAAATATTATACATGAGAGATTTCCCTTTGGAGTTTTATAGAGTGAGTAAGGACAAGAACTACTTGGTTATAGGAAAAGAAATAATGAGTAAAGTGAGGCATGAGTAATTCATAATATAGTAATACAGTAAGAAAAAAGGGAAACTAAAGAAAATTCAGAACCGTGATGGGTAATCAAGATGTTAAATAAGAAGATCACAATTAGGAATGATGAGAGATTTAGGGACATGTGAAACAGGATGAAAGAGGGGAGGGCTTGAAGTAGGAATGGTTATCAATGGCAGTGTGTCTCTCAGAAGAAACCCAGTTCACATCTGGTCCTGTTGAAGATTTAGATTTTAGAACATGGATGTTAAACCTGCAGGCCTCTTGTGGTCAACAGTAACAATGTGATCCAAGAATTGAACTTCTATCAAAGTTATGATAAAATGAATGTTTTCAATCTGACCCCCTCTCCCTTTCCCTCCTCTCCCCCTCCCCCTCTGCCCTCAGACTCCCCCTTCCCCATCCCCTTCTCTCCTCCCTCTCTCTCTCCCCCTCCCCCTCCCTCTCCCTCAACTCCCCCTCCCCCCTCCCTCTCCCCCACCCCTCCCCCTCCCTCCCCCCTCCCCCCTCCCCCCTCCCTCCACTCCCCCTCCCTTCACTCCCCTCTCTCCCCCCTCCCTTCACTCCCCTCTCTCCCCCTCTTTTTTTCTCAGTATGGTAGTGTTAAGTAGATTATGTGTGTTTATCGTGGATCTCTTGTCCAGCACTAAGGCCCAAGCAACAGGAAAAAAGTGCAAGTGACTCTAGTGTATAAGAAAGGTAAAATAATGGACCTGCGAAATTACAGCCCAATATCCCTAACTTCTGTTCACTGCAGAATGCTTGAACATATTCTCAGCTTGAATATAATTAACTTTCTTGAGATTAAGAAGCTTATGTCCACAAATCAGCATGACTTTAGAAAGCATTGCTCGTGCAAAACTCAGCTTCCCCTTTTCTCACATGATATACTGAGAATTATGGATGGATGGCAACAGACAGATTCCATATTTCTAGGTCACCGGAAAGCATTTGACACTGTGCCCCCATTGCAGGTTGTTAACAAAAGTATGAGCATGTGGATTAAGTTCGTAGATATGTGAGTGGCTCAAAGACTTCTTAATTAATAGAACCCAGTATGCTGTCCTCAGTGGTGAGTGTTCATAAGAGAAAAGAGTATCGTCAAGAGTGCCCCAGGGAACTGTGATTAGATCACTGTTGTTTTCTATATATGTAAATGATTTGGTGGACAGGGTGAGGAGCAATCTGCAGTTATCGCTGATGATGCCAATGTGTACGGTAAGGTGTTGAAGTTGAGTGACTGTAGGGAGATAAAAGATGACTTACACAAATGTTGAAAAATGCAAGTTAATGGAGATGAGTTTGAAGAACAAACCTGTAATGTTTGGTTACAGTATGCATGACACGGCCTGTCGTTTAAATATCTGGGCATAACATTGCAGAGCGATATGAGGTGAAACAAGCATTTGAAAACTGAGGTAGGGAAGGCAAGTGGACAACCTAGTTTATTGGGAGAATTTTAGGAAACAGTGGTTCGCTTGTAAAAGAGAATATAGGACACTGGTTTGATCTATTCTTGAGTACTGCTCAAGTGTTTGGCGTCTGTGCAAGTTCGGATTGAAGTGAGATAACGAAGCAGTTCAGAGTCCAGCAGCTAGATTTGTTACCGGTAGTTTCAGATAGTGCATAAGTGTTACAGAGATGCTTCAGGAACTCAAATCAGAATCCTTGAAGGGAAGGCGTAGTTGTTTTCGAGAAACACTATTGTAGCTGTTTTCGAGAAACACTATTGAGAAAATTTGAAATGTCAACGAACGATTCTACTTCTGCCAACTTAGATCACACGTAAGGGCCACAAATATTAGATATGAGAAATTATGGCTCATATTGAGACATACAGATAGTCATCTTTTTTTTCCTCACTCTATTTGTGAGTGGAACAGGGGGGAAATGTCAAGTAGTGGTACAGGATAACCCTCCGCCATGCATCATATGGCAGCTTATGCAGTATCCACGTAGATGTAGATGTGTGCCCCAAAAATACTCGTCGTCTTCCAGTGTGGACCAAGTAAGCCAAAAGGTTGGACGCCACTGATTTAGATGATTACTTAGATAAGCTTTCATGACTGTATAGACAAGAGAATCTTGTAATTTATTACTACCACAACTACATAACATGCAGCAATATTGTTCTCTGACATGATTTGCTATTAACAATTTTCTAATCAGGATTAACAAGCTTGTTATAATGAATGATCTAACCAGTTCACTTTTTGCTATTTTTTTTTTTTTTTTTCTCATATAATGTGATGTTAACACTGTCTTCCTTTCTCTGTGATAGAAATTGCAGATAAAGAACTACAAAGAGAAGGTTCATGTGCAGCTTGTGTGGGAATGCTATTCCATATTCACGAGGTTTCGTAATGGCAACGAAACAACTACTTCGTTCAGTGTGCAAGGAAGCCGTTATCCACCATTCTGGTTTTCACGTGTCAAAAGCTATACTGCTACATCAGAGAGCCTCTTACAGTAATCAGCCTGATTAGCAATTCTTCACAGGACACATTTAGTTGCCACCTTATTTGCTTCAGAACAATGGAAAATAATAATAATGTAACAGTTTGTTCTGAAATTTCAGAAACTTTAAAAACTAATACAGTCTTGTAACAGAGAAATTACACTGCCATAATTATAAAATGTTGCACAGTACAGGTATCATGTTATTTTCTTGTTTAAAATATGTTATACATTATTGAATGTTTTAATTCTTTTCCCCACATTATTCGTCTGTTTTTCTTGATACAAAATTATTACCTTCTTCTCATTATGGATATTATCTTTAAATCTTTACATGCTGTAGTACTCATGTACTACAACACATTCTGCCATTTCCAGAGAAATCATAACTTGTGAATTTTTACTTTGTAGTTGCTTTATTTCTTTTTTATGTTTGTGGTGTTGTGGTGGAAACTTGACCAATGATAACAGTAACATTCTGTATTTTTATTAGTATTTTATGATATCTTTACATAATTGTCATTTGTTTTCAAGTGAATCTGTTGACTGCAAATTGGAAGTCCAAAGTTGCCCGGTAATGTACTGTCGCTCTTCTTAGAAATCTGTGCAGTACAGATCTTATTATTGTTGTTATTTGTTTCCTGCCCTCACTTTTGAAGTTTTTGGTGAAGTGACCATGAGGCTTTGAAAATCTTTTGTTGCGATGACTGGTTTACTGACCTGTGTAATTGTGCTGTAATACAATGATGTGATGATACATAGAAAATGGGTTTAAGCTGAGGAGGTAGCTTTAGGAAACAAGTGCTGTGTTGTATGAAATATGCTTGATAATCCTGTTGCCTCAATTTTAATTTGACACAGCTAGAATACTAAGAATATTTTATACAAGAAAGATGTGGGAAACTTTATTCTCAAAGTACAATGTTAGTGTTATGAAAGTGTATTTCATATTAAACTAACACATTATTTTATAGAAAGGGAGTAAATTGAAACCTGCACAACACAAAGGCCTGATACTAAAAAAGTTTTATTATGTCAGTAAATGTTTCTTGCAATGCAGACTACATATTAATGGCCTAATGTGATATGTTTATTATAGTGTTACTGATAATTGTAAAGCATAGCTCTCAAGCAAAGTTTACAGCAAATCATTACATTAAACTTTTCTTCGTTGAGAATGTGAATTTTGTGAACAAACCATTGGCTGTGTTAATAAGATATATTGTATGCAAATATGAAATTAAAATACAGTAAGTGATGTCATAGACATTATGTGGCTTTTAGAGTTAATATAGTTATGACACTTCCAAGGTAGTGATAATTATAGATATAATAAATGTCTTATCAGCTTTTGTAAATGTAAAACTTATATTTTTGAGTTGTGAGGGTCGGTCTCTCTCTCTCTCCCTCTCTCTCCCTCCCTCTCCCTCCCTCCCTCCCTCTCTCTCTCTCTCTCTGCCTGCTGTTTAAAGGACATTTGGACCACCATGTAACATTTTGTATTGTTGTGGCGGCAGAAATGTGTGTAAAGATTATTATTATTTTTCCAAGTGAAACTGTCATAACTATTATGTGAGCAGAGCTGTACCTTGAAGATATCACTGTACATAGATAATATATGTAAATTTGTAAATACAGATAACTGAACAAGAGGCCAACTATGTATATATTTTGGAAGAGTTTAATTTTTGAATTTAAAACAATAAATTGTCATTGGCTTGAGAGTATAGGTTTTCATTTTCTCTGTTGATATCATAAAAGCCAATTTCATGGAAGTTGGAAGAAAGCTTGATGTTCTCACTACAGAGGAATCAAAACACAAAAGGTAAACATTGTTGTAAAGTTTACTCATATGTGAGTAACTTCAATTACAGTAAAAAACATGTATCTGGTAGAAAATGTATCAAATAATTTGCTGTATGAAGCAGTTTTGTAAGTGTATTGAATGTACGACATATGCATTTGAGTAACTAGTGCGTTTATAGATAGGGCAAGTGTTGTATTTTATTGTGGCTGGAGAGAGACTTGTCTTCACTGTAACTTGGTGCTAATTTGCAAATTAAATTACATTTTAAAAAGTTAATTTTAGTATTACATTTTATTGCAAATTATTATGTTTGCGCAGTAATGTACATACAATTGTTTCAGTTGGCAAAGGTCACAATTAACCAATTTGTGGTAACAGTTACATTCAGCTCCATTGTGAACAAAGGAATGGGGGAAATGGTGTCATTTATTTATTTATTTGTTGCATGCACTGATTAAATGAAATGTCTAAATTACTAAAGTCAGATATCAAAAATTTCCATACATTTCATTATGTATCGTAGAACAGTTTGTATTCCAGTGATTGGACAAGTCCAGTCAGAGGTTGTGATGTGTATGTAAACACAAGAATCACTTTATTTCGGAAGTGGTGTTCTGACTATGAATGATAATTGTGATGCACCAAATATTGTGTGGACAAATTTGTGTAGCTCTTCACACAGTGGTTTATACTGTCATGTTCTACATTTATGTCCCACACTTGCACACGTGAATGTACATGCACATGTAATGTGTAAGGTATTTGCTTTGCTGCAGCAAGGTCATTACTGTGGTTTCCTTTTCCTTTACTTTTTTTTTTAATGTTAGGCCAGTAATTAATTTTGTGTGTGTTTTATGCAGCCACCAATGGTGTGAATAGTATCCTTTTGGATATTGTTTCCTAAACAACAAGATGAAACAGTAGTAGGTTGGTTCTTATTTTTCGGTTTTAAAAGAGTTTTTGTTTTTAACAGCAAGTTTTTTTATTCATGTATTTTCATTTTGGTATGATACTTCATAAGTATATCTTGGAACTCTACCATTTGTTCTGTGTTTGCATAGAAAAACAATAATATCAGAATTATGAGTCTGCCTTGATGCAAAACACCTTGTTATTTATTTACTTATTTATTTCCCAAACTAGTTTCAGCAACAAATATCATCATCATTAGTGGGTTCTTTTACTCTAAAACAGGCAGAAAATAGCATAGTTATACAAACACATTAGTACATTTTTACTGTTCATTTTTTGAAATACAGTTTTCTATGGATATTTTCATACTACCTTATTTATTCCATGTTATGGCATGTTTTTAAGAATTATTGTCGCTGTTTGCAGCATATTTTCTGTGCTTTTTTCTGTTTCCGTTTTTTCTCAGCATGCATCATGTTATCTGCAACTGTATGAGCGGCTGTTAGCAAACAAATACTTAAAGGTGAACTTAGTATGTCAGCATTATACACTTGGGGATGTGGTAGTGTTGTGGAATACAGTTTTGGTGTGTACTGATCTGTTATTTATTCTATATACAGAAAAACAAAACTTTCACACTTTGTTTATGATCAAGAACATTATGCCATCTTGTTCGCGCGCGTTGTGAGAGATGTATCGCATGTTGCGAGAGGGCTTTGAAAACTGTAGCAGGAGCTACAACTTCTCTTCCACATTTATCTCTGTGTGTGATGGGGAAGTGGTTCTTTCGGGAATGTGTGAAATTTTTTTGTCTGGTCATAGCCTTTCCTGAACTGCATTTTTGTTCTGATTGTTATTGGGATTCCTTGGTTTTTCAAGATGTTTCCAATTTTTTTATTGTATTTTAGTGTGTACTATCTGTCTCTTTTTCCTGGTGTGGTGTGTGCGTTGTCTGTGTGTACTGCCTCTGGGTTTTCAGGTCCTTTGATTGCGCTCTTGAGTGGTTGGCCGCTATTTTTATATTTCATTTTTACCTTGTTGTTGATTTACTTTATGATGTCTGTTTTGTAGCCATTTTCAACAGCAATTTGTTTGATTCGATTTAGTTCCTCTGTGTAGTTTTCTGGTTTAAGAGGTGTTCTGTTTATCCTGTGGAGCATGTGTGTAAATCTGGCATATTTATGCACTGTCGGGTGGTTGGATGAACTGTGGATAACAGTACTTGTGGATGTGGGTTTTCTGTAGATGGAGAATTAATGCTGGTGGTTGTTTCTTGTGATTGTAAGATCCAAGAAATTTAGTGCATTGTTTTTTTCTGTTTCCATTGTGAAGTGGATTTGTGGGTGATACTTTATACCTTACTGGTGGAACATTTGTGTGTATGTCTTCATAGAGGATGTAATAGTTTGTGTGCAAACTTTATTTGTTTTGTTCCTACTTATTTTAATGTGTATGTTGGAAGAATACTTTAAGTTATTGTTTATGAATATTAGTTTTTTATTCTGACTGGAAGAATTCTCCCACAGAATTTTTCAGTATGTTACTAAAATAGTATGCATTTGAAACAGATAAATGTAAGCTTATTGAAAACTGCAGGAAAAACATGTACCACCATTCTCTTAGTACACAATCTGGCACTCCTATATTTATTACAAATGTTCCTGAAACTCAGTGTTTACACTTGAGTGTTCTGTGAAATCAGTTTTGCATTTCTTGACAACCTCATGTTAGTAGTTTGCTGAAAATTGTTAAATACACATGATATTGTTTAATCAAAATAGAATGTTGGTCAAATGTCTATAATATGGAAATGTTTGAAATAGCTTTCGAAGGAGAAAGAAATCGGGGAGGAGAAAGTGTAAGGTAGATGGTCATTCAAAGGAAAATACGTAATGATGAAGTATCGATATTTTTATAGTTATGCAATTTTGAAAATAGTTGCTAAATTGGCTTAAGAGACTGCAGTATGTAACTAATTGATAAAATGGAAAAAAAGGCTTATAATATTCATTTCACTCCTCATAAAATGTTCAAGAATTTCTGTGATAAGTGAATTGTGATTTATATTTGACAAAACATTAATAGACAAATGCCGGGATGGTTCCTTTCAGAGGGCACGGCCGACTTCCTTCCCTAATCGACCGATGACCTCGCTGTCTGGTCTCCTTCCCCAAACCAACCAAAACATTAATGCGAAGTTATCCAATTGATTAGTGAAAAGCAATATTAAATGGATTTGGAATTCATTTAATTGAGACTGTTACATAGAGTGGAGCAGATGGTAAACTGATTGGTTGTGAAAAACCCAATCTGCTAACTGTATTACATGTTATCATAGGCCAAACATGAGGAACTGTCCCGACATTGTACTGAACCTGCTCTTGAAATTACATCTTCCCCTTTAAATGCACATGTAACATCATATTCCCCAAAGATTTGAACACTGGTCTGGCCAACAGTGTGCTTGAAAGTTGTGACTAATATTCAGATACCTGGACAACTTAATTATTGTTGGTAGCTTGAAGAGTAAAACAGGTGTGGGATAAAGAGGTAATTAGATGTCTTTCATAATAAATGTAGCCTAATCTTGATTCATGTAATACAACAAACATTACTATGAAAGACAAATAACAAGAATTTTTGGGGAAGCGGCAAACTTTAGTTTTGTAGTCTCTCTCTCTCTCTCTCTCTCTCTCTTTCTGGGCGATAGTTGTTAGTATAAGTATTACTTTCTCGTCATGAAGTGTGTTTTTCTCACTGATGTTTCAAAGAGCGTGTTTCTTTTGAGTTCCTTGAACTCCCCATGAATAAACATTTCACTGTTTTTTTGAAGGAAAGCTATTTGTCTGTCTATCTTCTTATTGAGTTCCTCCACTGGATCTTAAAAATGTGAATCTAGAAAGAAACATTTTGTGATAGTCTTTGTGGTGCTTAGATGTTGCATTTATCTATATTACGCGGAGTTCCGTTCACTTCCACGTTTTTTATGTACAGGAAAAGAAATTAAAATATGTGTCGGTTTCTGTTCCTCAACACACAGCTTCAATACCCTTTCAGTATTAATTTTCAAAAATAGACATGTACAACATACTTTTACAGTTGGACTATGCAGTACTTGCTGATGCACATCCAAAGTAGATTAATACTCATTTTTAAAAATATTTTGATCATTTTTCTATTCTGACACACTTTGAGTACACCTTATAAGTGACAGCATGTAACCCAGCCAGCAGTGTCACTGCCATAAGAATACATCAGTATTTTGAAACGGACATCTGAATACCTTGAATTTAAGACATTAATAATGGTCCAGTGCCCTTTGCACAATCCAGAGAAATTTTAACATATTCTTATTCAAAAGACTTTGGAATAAATTCCTTTTGATGCCCACTGGCAGAGAGTGGTTTTAGTACTGTTTCTTTTGTTCTAAATTTGAAAAGTGAAAAAACTGTAGGACAGTTGCTGGATCCACAATCTTTTATTGTGTTTTGGAATGCTTGAAATTCCATCATCTGGCATAAAAGGTAAAACGTCATTCTCACCCCAAATGTCGTCATTGAACCATCAAAAGGTAAAAGGCACAAAAATTCCATAACAACTGTTACCTTGTGTTGCGCGACTGGGAACGCAAACGGGAAGTACTAGAATTTGAGTGTAGCTAAAGGTGTCCACAGTTTCCACAATTGGCTGCTGCATCGAAGAATACCTCTCCACCTCCAAAAAAGAACATCATCCGCATTAGAATTCCTCTCCACCATCAATAAAGAACAACATACTGCATTCAGCAGCCCCCCCCCCCCTTACACACACACACACACACACACACACACACACACACACACACACACACAGACAAATATCCGCATTTGTGCTGTGAGTGATTGATACTGGCTTTTAAACTTCTTTAAGAAAATATTGTTTTATCATTATAAGCCCTTGTGAATACAGATTTTTAAATTGAAGCTGTAAAGTGTTATTTTGATGGTGATTTTGAAAAATAAATTAGTTCAGAAAAACAATGAATAAATGAAATATTATGTTGTTTACAGCTATTACTGTGTAATAATGAAATTATTTGTAATTTTTTGTTGCATTAAGTTATTTGATCATGCTACAAAAGGATAATTGGTTCTAAAATGAGGTGAAACAAGTGTTAACTAATCACAGTCGTGTTCGCAGTTCTCATGTTTATACAAGTGCCATAAAATGTACAAATATACAACACTAGAAAATACTGTTTGTTGGAATATTTATTTGATGTTATTGAAGTTGATTTGAAGCAATGATAAAAGTGCAACACTCTTTGATACAGAGCCCTGTTTGAATTGTTTCTAATAAAAATGCAGTTGTGGAGAAATTAGAAGGGGGAGAATGGGGAATTAACTATGTCATATAGTCTTCTAGATTGTTGCATCATGCTGAGGTTGAGAGGGGCAGCTATTTAATATCGAAAATTCTTCTTTAGAGTTAGCTTCCCCCACCTCCAGAAGTAACACAAAATTTATAAAGTGGCTAGACTGAATGTTTCAGAAATCCAAATAAAGATTTTTGCAAAACCATGTACACATCTAAATGCGGTACAGTAAACAAAACAGAACAATTATATTAATTTCAGTGGACTATAAGTAAAGTTTTGTATTCCTGTTAGAATTCTGCAGATTGGAGATTATGCTCACTTTTACTGATCAGAGTAGGAAGGCTGTGGTTGAATGAGGTGGTGGTGGTGGGGCGGGAGGGGATGGTTGGGTGAGGCCACCCAATCCAGTGTGACTGTCATACAGTAGTACAGTGGATCCTTGCATACCGAGCATAATTTGTTGCAGACTTGCTCTCATAGTACAAAACACTTGTTACGTGAAACAATTTAACCCATATAAATTAATTTAAAATACAAGAACGCATTCCATGCAGAAAAAGTATTAAAAGTTTATCTTACTCATGCCATTTATCCAAAGAAAATTATACATACAATATTATGTATTTTATTAGTCACGATGCATAATTCGTTTTTACTAGGAAGCTATTTATATCCATTTGTTTCTGCCGATACTTCAACACTTGGCAAAAATGAGACACAGCATTATCGTCAATTAAATTTATAGTGCGCCTAGTCACTGCTTTCTTGGGGTGGTGATTTTCAATGAAGAATGCAACCAATTCCCATGCTTTCAAAGCTTCTATTATTGTGCCAGAAGATTGCTGCTTCGCTGTAGCGCTTCCTCCTCCTCCTCCTCCTCCTCCGAATTACTCTGCCCAACTTCCTGCAGTAGAATACGCAGCAACTCCATAAGCTCTTCGGTAGTCATTTCTTGGCTGTGATATTCCATAAGCTCATTAATATCATTGTTATCCACCTCTAGTCCTGTGCTCTTGGCCAAAGACACAATCCCGTTGACTAGAGGCACAACAGGTACTGTCTCAAATACCTCAGTCATATTCAACAATACACTCCAGTGGCAGGTTTCTTCCAAGCAGCAGTGGAGTTTCTGAGTGGCAAACAAGTAACAGTTTAATTTTCAAATCTCCACTTTCATTGGCACCAAATAGCAGTGTGAGATGGTCTTTCATTGCTCTTGGTAACCCTTTCTCACACCTTTTCAACCATCTGATGCAGACAACAGTGTTGAAGTGTTATTCCTAAAATCCTCCGAGAGCGAGGTTAGTAGCTTTAGCCAACTCAGCTGGCCAGAGTGGCCGAGTGGTTCTAGGCGCTACAGTCTGGAACCACGCAACTACTACGGTCGCAGGTTTGAATCCTGCCTCGGGCATGGATGTGTGTGATGTCCTTAGGTTAGTTAGGTTTAAGTAGTTCTAAGTTCTAGGGGAATGATGACCTCAGATGTTAAGTTCCATAGTGCTCAGAGCCATTTTGAACTTTAGCCAACTCAAAGCAATGCTTGAAGAGTGCTTTAGTGTAGAGCTTCGTAAAGTTAGAAATAATCTGCTGGCCCATAAGCTGGGGTAAAAGGGGGGTTGGGAAGCAGAAATTGGATCTTGATGAATTGAAATTTGGGGAGGAGGCCTGGAGAATGGCCAGGATCGTTGTCCGTAACAAGCTAGACATGGAATAGCAGATTCATCATGGGCAAATATTTTTTCACCGAAGGACCAAACACTTCATTGATCTAATCGCAAAATAGATCATGTGTCACCCAAGCCTTATTGTTAGACCTCCATATCGCATTTAACCTGCTCTTCTGGACCTTACATTTCTTGAAAGCCTGTGGAGTTTTGAATGGCAAACAAGCAACAGTTTAATTTTCAAATCTCCACTTTCATTGGCACCAAATAGCAGTGTGAGGTGGTCTTTCATTGCAATGCATTCTCCTCTGCTGTGATAAAGGTACTCTGCTATGTTTTTCCAGAATAGACCGTCTCATTGCAATTAAAAAGCCGCTGCGGCAGATAACCCTCAGAATGAGCCTCGTGAAGCTGCTGATGAAGTTCTCTACTGTCTTTGTGTCAGAGTTGGCTGCTTCACCGTGCCTTACAACACTGTGGATGTCAGTTCTCCTTTTAAACTTCTCAAACCACTTACGGCTTCCCTTAAACAATTCTTCAGCTGCTGATGATCATGATGTCATCTTCATGAGGTTGGCAAAAATCATTCTTGCCTTCTCACAAATGATGTTCTCATTACTAATGTCACCTTGCAAATGCTTTTCATTTATCCATGTAAGGAGCAACCTTATGTCATCATCCAGAATATGAAACCATTGTTTAGATATTCTTGTCACTCCCTTTGAAGGATCTATGCCCTTAATCTTGTCCTTGTTCTTGAGGACATTGCAAATAGTTGATGTAGATAAATTATATGTGCTTGCTAAATCAGCAATGTTCACACCAAGCTCATATTTTTCAATGATTTGATGTTTCATTTCTAAGATAATTTTCTTTCTCTTATGGTCTTCTTCTTGGGGCTTTATCTTTAGGGAGATTTCTGTGAAGGAGATTAAAATTTGCACACACAAAAACACTGTGCATATGAGTTAAGAAAAATGTGCGATCACAAGCTGCACTGAGATGGTAGCAGAAAGAGTTCTAAACTCAGACTGCAGTACATACTATAGACATTGTTAAAATGCCAATGCCGACATTGAAAAGTGTCCATATTGTTGAATGTTTCCCCCTCTGAGCAATAATGGCGGGTGATGTCACACTAAATCATTGCCACTCATTGTGCGGAACATTGCTTGCTAACAAGTCATTTTTTACAATTTGTTTTTGCTCATTACTCGAATTGCACATTATGGGAGGTGCTCATTAAGCGAGGTTCCGTTGTAGCTCTTTATGTGTCCAGGCTCGTGTTGCTTCTGATATACTAACTCACAGCTGATGGGACTATCCTCACATCAGTTTAGTTACACTGTAGGAGTATATTCCATCATGGTGCATTTAATCATGACATCTTAATGATCCATAAGAAAAGAAAGCTATTTTTAAACAGCAATGAGAATTGGAAATAGTTATAAAAAAAATCAGGAAAAGTAACTAACTAGCAAATTTTGTGAAGTTACTCCCAACTTTTATAACGTTTGTTCATGTAATTATGTTTTTTTTTATGACATTATCTACTTCATTGATTAAAATTTACTTACATGAAAGTTGCCACCTAACAAATTAGAAAATCAACAGAAATAAAATTATCTCCAAATTTAGAATTGTAATTATAATTAATTACAGTATATCATTGACTAACGTGTAGACCAACGTAAGGAACACACTTAGCTTTTTGATCGGCTATTAATATGTTGTAGTGTAGACCAGATGTAACATATAGCATTATAAAACAAAGATTCCAAGACTTATCAAGCGGGAAAGCGGCGGTAGATAGGCACAATAAATAAAACACACACACAGAATTTCGAGCTTTCGCAACCGGCGGTTGCTTCATCAGGAAAGAGGGAAGGAAAAGGAAAGATGAAAGGATGTGGATTTTAAGGGAGAGGGTAAGGAGTCATTCCAATCCCGGGAGCGGAAAGACATACATATACCAATGGGCATGTGTATGGATGGATATGTGTGTGTGCGCACGAGTATACACCTATCCTTTTTTCCCCCTAAGGTAAGTCTTTCCGCTCCCGGGATTGGAATGACTCCTTACCCTCTCCCTTAAAACCCACATCCTTTCATCTTTCCTTTTCCTTCCCTCTTTCCTGACAAAGCAACCGCCGGTTGCGAAAGCTCGTAATTTTGTGTGTGTGTGTGTGTGTGTGTGTGTGTGTGTGTTTGTGTGTTTGTGTTTGTGTGTTATTTTATTGTGCCTGTCTACCGGCGCTTTCCCGCTTGGTAAGTCTTGGAATCTTTGTTTTTAATATATATACACAAAGTTGACGTGACTTTTTTGCCTTTAAATATGTGTGCTTGTGTCTATAGATGTGTGGATGGATATGTGTGTGTGTGTGTGCGAGTGTATACCTGTCCTTTTTTCCCACTAAGGTAAGTCTTTCCGCTCGCGGGATTGGAATGACTCCTTACCCTCTCCCTTAAAACCCACATCCTTCCCTCTTTCCTGACGAAGCAACCGTGGGTTGCGAAAGCTTGAATTTTGTGTGTATGTTTGTGTTTGTGTATCTATCGGCCTGTCAGCACTTTTGTTTGGTAAGTCACATCAACTTTATTTTTATAAAACAGAAAGAAACTTCCACATGGGAAAAATATATTAAAAACAAAGATTCCAAGACTTACCAAGCGGGAAAGCGCCGGCAGACAGGCACATGAACAAAACACACAAACACACACACAGAATTACGAGCTTTCGCAACTGGCAGTTGCTTCGTCAGGAAAGAGGGAAGGAGAGGGAAAAATGAAAGGATGTGGGTTTTAAGGGAGAGGGTAGAGGATCACCCTGTGGCTAAACATGCCTTGATGCACGGCCAGCACATCTTGGCACAGTGTTACACCGTCCGAGTTATCTGGATACTTCCCACCAACACCAACCTATCCGAACTCCGGAGATGGGAACTCGCCCTTCAGTATATCCTCTCTTCTCGATATCCGCCAGGCCTCAACCTCCGCTAATTTCAAGTTGCCGCCGCTCATACCTCACCTGTCTTTCAACAACTTCTTTGCCTCTGTACTTCCGCCTCGACTGACATCTCTGCCCTTAACTCTTTGCCTTTAAATATGTCTGCTTGTGTCTGTGTATGTGCGGATGGATATGTGTGTGTGTGTGCGAGTGTACACCTGTCCTTTTTTTCCCCTAAGGGAAGTCTTTCCGCTCCCGGGATTGGAATGACTCCTTACCCTCTCCCTTAAAACCCACATCCTTTCATTTTTCCCTCTCCTTCCCTCTTTCCTGACGAAGCAACTGCCAGTTGCGAAAGCTCGTAATTCTGTGTGTGTGTTTGTGTGTTTTGTTCATGTGCCTGTCTGCCGGCGCTTTCCCGCTTGGTAAGTCTTGGAATCTTTGTTTTTAACAACTTTATTTATATATATATATATATATATATATATATATATATATATATATATATATATATATATATATATATATATATAATAGAAAGAAACTTCCACATGGGAAAAATATATTAAAAACAAAGATTCCAAGGCGTGTGTGTGTGTGTGTGTGTGTGTGTGTGTGTGTGTGTGTGTGTGTGTGTGCCCGCGCGCGAGTGTACATCTGTCCTTTTTTTCCCCCTAAGGGAAGTCTTTCCGCTCCCGGGATTGGAATGACTCCTTACCCTCTCCCTTAAAAACCACATCCTTTCGTCTTTCCCTCTCCTTCCTGAAGAAGCAACCATCGGTTGCGAAAGCTAGTAATTCTGTGTGTGTGTTTTGTTCATTGTGCCTGTCTGCCGGCGCTTTCCCGCTTGGTAAGTCTTGGAATCTTTGTTTTTAATATATAGGGAAACATTCCACGTGGGAAAAATATATCTAAAAACAAAGATGATGTGACTTACCAAACGAAAGCGCTGACAGGTTGATAGACACACAGACATACACAAAAAAATTCAAGCTTTCGCAACCAATGGTTGCTTCATCAGGAAAGAGGGAAAGACGAAAGGATGTAGGTTTTAAGGGAGAGGGTAAGGAGTCATTCCAATCCTGGGTGCAGAAAGACTTACCTTGGGGGAAAAAAGGACAGGTATACACTCGCACACACACACACACATCCATCCGCACATACAAAGACACAAGCAGACATTTTTTTATATATATAAGATCACGGGTAGCCTGGGCTTCAGCAGTGGTGATGTTGGGAGTAGGATTAAGGTTTCTTTAAGAAGGATTGAGAGGCAAGGCTGGAAGCCAGAAATTCCTGGAAGGTTTGGAGAAGGTGATTTTGAGGAAGAGGAGGTGGGTCCCGCTGTGACGGAGGACGGAACTGTTCCAGGCAGGGTTCAATTTGGATAGTGTCTTGGGGAGTTGTATCATTAGGAGTAGGGTTAGGATCATTCTTCTCCATGGCAAAGTGATATTTCCAGCAGAGAGTACGAGTGTAGGACATCTGTGTGTGTGTGTGTGTGTGTGTGTGTGTGTGTGTGTGTGTGTGTGTGTGTGTGTATACCCGTCCTTTTTTCCCCCATTCCCCCAGGTAAGTCTTTCTGCTCCCGGAATTGGAATGACTCCTTACTCTCTCCCTTAAAACCCACATCCTCTCGTCTTGCCCTCTCCTTCTCTCTGTCCTGATGAAGCAACCATTGGTTTCGAAAGCTTAATTTTGTGTGTATGTTTGTGTGTGTGTCTATCAACCTGCCAGCACTTTCGTTTGGTATATATAAATATGCATATATATATAAGGTCTCAAAGAAAGAAGATCTATATAAATGGGAGCATTAATTGCTGAAAGCGGAGCAAGAAATGAAATTTATTAGAAATTTCCAAGTACGTATTAAAGAAATTTCAATTTGCCCTGGGTAAATCAGTATCGATACTTGATCTGGAAGTAACGAGGTGGGCTTTACAGGTAAGGGATGATTCTAATTTATCACAGCATTTGTTCAAGGCTTTCTTAAAACAGATTCATAATTTTAAAGTAAGATAGAGTTGTTTCAAGGAAAATCAATTAATTTGCCATTCAAGCACAAATAGCAAATAAAGAAGAATCGAGTGCAAAAGCTTATGAATATAGCCCATTATATGTGCAAACAGAAATATAATGACCTCCTTGTGCACAGTTTTGAAAGAAAATGAAGAGTTCAGACCAAAATTTGAAAAAGATATATACAAAATAGACAATATCCTTCTGTTAATCTATACGTCTGGTAAATTGACATTGAAACTCATAAGGAAATGGTCTGAACAGGTTTATATACCTAATACAAATGAAAAATCTGACATGTTTAGATTGGTGGAACAGGCAAAATGAAAAAAATATTTAATTCCATTGATATACATAAAGAAGAGGTGAATATTTTGATGATTCCTGCTGGAACGACCAACATGATTCAGCCGTTAGAGGTGTATACATATTGGCTGTGGAAACACTTTTTTGTGTAATTATATTATATAATAACTATGTTAAATTGCATTTAAGAAGTAATGTTCTAAAAATTCAGTCTCTCATTCGCAATCAGATTTCTTCTGCCAGATTCGTCAACCTTTTAAAATATGCATGGTGCAAGAGTGGTTACACTGAACAGAAATCATGTAAATGTGACACACCTGTTCATTTTTGGTTTAAAAACTGTCATTGCATTGACTCGGCCAATTCTACACTACCTTATTATTGTTCACATTTAAAATAATGTTCCAACAATAAGCTACAATCAATTTCAAATTAATATGATGAAATCTGAACAATTATAACATACTAAAAAAAAAAAAAAAAAAAAAGAAAAGAAAGAAATACACCAAATGTAAAAAGAAAACGCAGATATTTTATATTCCACAAAAATAAAATAATATATGCATAATATACATTTAGAATATATTTATCTGGGAAAGACTTTCTACTTCATCATATATGATTGGACATGGTATTAACAGTGGTATATATTTTGCAGCTAGTCAAAAGTACAAATGAAAAAAAAAATAGTGTAGGGGGGATGGGATTAAAAAAGAAAGAAAAAGATATCTGGGTACACTGTTGCAAAACACATTAAAAACAAAGAACTTTTATTTGAAGTTAATTTTTTATTCCTGTTCCCATTTCAACAGTATTCATTCAGAAATATTAAATTTAATTTTTTTCAAGGGGATGTTTTCACCCACTTAAGGACCACATAGACACATATAAAAAGACAGTTGTGTCTTATTTTGTTCTGCACTACAACATATTAAGAGCTGATTAAAATCAAAATATATCCTTTGGGCACATGTAATGGTGAGTGATGATCCGGTAATTAGGGTGCACATTGGAAGCAAAGTCGTTTGATGCCACTGAGTTGCATAGCATTGTGTCAACAGTGCCAACATGAGCATAATAGTGGAAGCATCACACTGCAAACAAATCAGTAGTACATCTGTGTGTGTATACATGCAACTGGCAATCACACCTCATTACGCTGGAATTTATAAGTGAAGTTGTACGACTTGCCTGTTGTGTGCAATGGACATTGAAAAACTTTTAGTTTAATTTATGGCCATCAAAGAACTGCATGGATGGAGGATTCCACAGAAATGAACCTAATTGGTATGCCTTTTCACTCATGAGGTGAGTTATTAATAGGACTATTCTGAAAGTGATTTTTACCAGACAGCAGCACATTGTAGAATTTGTGTGCAGTGTAGTGTTATTTCAAATTATTCATCTACATCTGCATCATTACTTAGCAATTGCCAATTAAATGACTGGCACTGTTCATCAAACCTTCAAGCTATTTCTCTACCATTCCACTCTTGAACAATGCACAGGAAAAACAAACACTTTAACCTTTCCATGTGAGCTCTGTTTCATCGTACCTTGTTATGATGATTATTTCTCCCTATTTAGGTGGGTGCCAACAAAATATTTTCACACACTGAACAGAAAGTTGGTGATTGGAATTTCATGAGAAGATCCTTCCGCAACAAGAAAGCTTTTGTTTTAATGATTGCCATTCCAATTCGCATATCATATCCATGGCACACCCCCATATTTCGCGATGATACAAAATGAGGTGCCTGTCTCTGAACGTTTTGAATACCCACCATAACTCCTATCTGATGCAGATCTCACTGTACAGCAATACTCCAGAAGAAGGTAGACAAGCATAGTGTAAGCAGTATCTTTAGCATACCTACTGCATTTTCTAAGCATTACCAATAAATCACAGTAATCGTAAAGGTAAAAGACCGTTATATCAATTACTAAACTTGCAACAATCTGATGAATACACTGTAATGTGCATCCTAAAGTGGTACATCTCAGGTTATAGAAAGTAATGTGATGGTTTAGTTGTAAGACTTTGCTTCCAATGTGCATCCAGACTGGAGTGGACAGTCAGGCCATTGAAGCACAGGGTGCTTAAATGAGCTTCAATGACACTGAATGCAATTGCTCCCACTTTCAAAGTGACATATTGACATTTGCCAGACTTTCATGGAACTAAATGAACCAAGAAATTTTAGTAAGCATAAACTCCAGATGCAGAGCACCAATGCCTATGTTCCAAATTTACAAATGAAAGGCTTGCTATGGCAACATGGAGCTGACATTTCATGATTATCTACTATCAGCCTTTGAGTAATAGAAAAATTTTACAATTATCATCTGTATTTGTGTATATCTTCAGAAACAATTGTTGTAATGCTAAATATAACAATGTAGTTTTTTATCTGGACTGACAGTTAATTTTTGATTATGTTACAAATATTCTGTTGGACTTAACATGACACTGGCAGATAATGTATGAGGTACTGATGTTTGTTTCTCATTTGAATGTAGCTGGGCACTTGAGATAATAAACAGTGAGAAATGTGTGATGTACTCTTACCTAAGTCCACTTATTCACACAGAATTTGTTGAGTAGTTTACAGAAACAGCCTATATAACTGTTACTGCTTTAATAATGTTGCAACACAAGAAGCATGGAAATCGACTAATTTTGCTATGCCTATAAGTGAATCAAAAAGCACTTTAATGCAGAAGGCACTGGAAATTGTCAGTACATAAGTCAAAACCTCTGAACAGGTGTCAGATTTCTCCACCTGGTATTACTAAAGCTTCATGTAAAAAATAGACAATGTTAAAATGTACGCTATATTTATGATGAAATGTGCAGTTACTAGAAGTAAATATTACTGAATTCCAGGAAGAATCTCCTAAATTGGCTGAGGTTGATAGAGGTACACACGAAAACATCGTTCTTAATGTTTGTTGCTGACCTTGTCACCAGTGTTCGCACATAAAGAACAAGTACTTTTCTCATTGGACAGTTCTGAACAGTCCTACTGAGTCAGTTACTTGTTTGAAATTGAGTTTCCATTGTCAGACTAGCACAGTAATTGTGTTCCACTTATGGTATGTACCCTTTTCAGACATATTTTCAAAACGAAGATTCTTTCTGTATACAAAATGGGGATTCTTTCTGTATAAACAATGGGCAAACATTCGTCTGAAAATTGAGATATTCTTAGGTTGAATTTGCTATGGGTATTGTGGTTTTAAAATAGATATGATGTGTGTTACTGTTTTCTATTTTGTTTGTATGAAGAATTGTTACCAAAATTTTATTTTAAATCCTGATGGAAAATATAAGTTATTCCTCCTTTTTCAGAAGGCTGATGGATAAGAACCACCACACCACATCAGGCTGCTGCATTACTAACAGTTGCTCCAGTGCTGACATGATTTTTTTAAATCATACCTGTGCACTGCAGTTTTAAATTATAAATATTCTCCTCTTTCCTTTGATGACATGAACTCTCCAAACATTTGTTTTTTTCAGTAAATTATCTGTGATGCTCTTGTATAGGTAGCAAATTAGCAGGCCTGACACAGTTGAATAAATCAGAATATTTCCTTGAAAAATATTTTTATGAATTGATGTTTAAAAATGTATTGAACAGGCAATTTTCCTCTAGTGATTAAGGCGGGTTGTTAGTCAAGTTTTGTGTACGCTGCTGCTATTTCTATAACTATAACAAACCATGAAGTATCATTTTCCTTTGTGGAAAAGCCTGATTTGCTATTTTGTTTTCTACTACAATAATTGAATGAAAGTTAGAGATATTTCTTGAACTTGAAAGAGCAAAGGTCATCAAACAGTGAATGTTAAAAATAATATGAAAAAACATTCCAGTAACTTGTACTTTGGTAAATTTTTATTTCCCATAGGAAGGAATTTTTATTGAAACAGCTTGCACTTAGATATGACTGACTCTTCACCTTCAAAATTTTCAGACATTCTTTCACTAAGGCAAATATAGAATCAGAAGAATGGAGGAGTGTATGCACAATTGTTACAAATGTGAAAGATAATGTAAACATTCTGGATGGAGACAAATAACAATAAAGAAACACAAGGTAATATTGGGTCTTGACTCCACAATATTTCATGAGCTGTTGGTAACAGTCAAAGGGAAAACCTAACTGCTAGCATCCTGCACATAATACTTGGATATTCAATGCGGCACCAGGCCTCTGGTGCGCTACACTTAAAATATTCTGTCAACAGCATCTGCATGGGCCAGCTACCAGAGGTCGCCTGATGTAGGCAACTTTACTTATGCACACAGCCTTCCACTTCATAACTGTCATGCAGCAGGCACTCACACTCATATTGTGTTCATACTTATAGTCAGAAACTGTTTGTATCAGCACCTGAATAGTTTCTATTTTTGTGTCCCCATTCTCAACTGTTATTTGATTGTATTTGGAAGAAGAATAAACTTTAGTTCATTGTTGGTGTGCTGTTGTTTGTGTCTTAAAGCACGATACGATGAGTGGGGTGTTCACTGTTGTGTGCTTAGTCTATTTGGTTGTTCTTTCAGTTCTTCTGTTGATGGAGGCTATGCTCCAACCTCTCCTTGAGCAGTAGCAGAGCAGGCACTTATGGTTGCCATCATGAACTTGTCAGCCACGACGACTATGCAGGCTTCCATACTGTCAGCTTACCCATTATCCTGTCCCCCTTATGATGATGCAGCAGAAGACTGGAAGGCTTATGGGAAGTGACTTCAGCAACACATTATCGCTTTTGGTGTCACTGAGCAAACATGTATGAGGCTTTGTTCCTTTCTCGAATTTCTCCTTAGATGTGTTCTATTGTTAAAAATTTTGTTTGGGCTGTTACAACACATGAACTTGCTTTTGACTTTCAATTAGATAAGAAGCTTATTAACTTTTTTGACCCTTTTATATGATAATGCAGCGTGCTAAACTCATTCCAAACTGAAATGTATTTTGAACATTTTTAATTGCACTCCCTTTTCCTTCCGTAGAGCTATCTGAAAAAATAATTGATAAGAATTTAGGAAATACTTGGTTGTTATAATTGAAGTGTAGATATTCACAGCGGTCCAGTGTGGACTGTAATCATCATATGGCAGCAAAACGTCATAGATATTCTAACATGTTAATGGGGAAGCGGTTTACACAGGAGGGGAGTTTCAATTTTGGCCACCAGTTGATAATATGAGGCTGTGAATGCAAGAAAGATAGGAATGGGACATGTGCAAAAAAGGTCAAATTAGTTAGAAAGGCATAATGCTGATTTTATTATTAACTGCTGCTTATGTAATTTGTTCATTATGAGCATCGGAGACATTGACAAGATGCTGTATAGTGCCAGATTTTCACCTAGTTGCCAATAATGAAACAAATTTTTTTCCAGTGTAAATGAGCTCTTCATTAGTGCATTAGCGTATCTACCAAGTTTCGCTACCATATGATAACAGCCCACATTGGATCTCTGGGAGTAGCTGCACTTTAATTAGATGTAATGGAGCAAAAAATTGAAACTAGGTATATAATCAGAAATGTGACTGGAACAAACTGGTAAACACAAGCAGGCACTTTTTGTGCACCTGCCTAATCAGTTTTGTATCATTTTGCCAAATACTACACTTCTGCTGGATGCGAAAAAGTCATGCCAACAAACTTCATCTCAAGTTAAGTGATACAATGAGAATTATCACTGTCATGCTAAAACCCCTTACTTTGTCTGTTATTTAATATAGCGTCAGCAGATTTCAGACAACAATCAGTAGAGGACCAAGAATAGGATAATAAATTCAAAAGGGTAGTTCTTGAACATTCTCTGATTCAAAAAACTTTCTCGTATGCTACATACCAGGCTTAAATCCAAGAAGTCCTATGTAGTATCTTAACAGTATACCTGCTTTGTGTCCCTTAGAAGACCACTGAGGAGCTAAATGGACAGCCGGCCGCTGTGGCCGAGCGGTTCTAGGCACTTCAGTCCAGAACCACGCGGCTGCTACAGTCGCAGGTTTCGATCCTGACTTGGGCATGGATGTGTGTGATGTCCTTAGGTTAGTTAGGCTTAAGTAGTTCTAAGTCTAGGGGACTGATGACCTCAGATGTTAAGTCCCATTGTGCTTAGAGCCATTTGAACCATTTTTTTAGCTAAATGGATGTCATTACCATGACTGAACACAAATTTTTTAACAGTTTAACAATAATCAAAAATAAATATTGAACAATAGAGTTTCTAAATACAGCCTTGCTTTCTTTAATGTGTTCCTTGACTCATTCCACATTGCTGGAAATTATCCTTAAATTACCTGAGAGTCTACAACCTTCTTGATCTAGTGATTTCTGTTGGATACCTGAAGTTCAGGACAGTTGAGACTACCTTGCATAGTTAGTGGCACCCCAGACTGTCACAATAGGGGTTTTTCGATTTTCGTGCTGGATGGTGCACTTTGGGAGATATCTCCACTTCTACCACCCAGCATACTCAGTCCAGAATGTGGTCAAAACTAAAGTGAGACTCTTGAAAAAGCAGATCCATTCCAGAAAGATCCATACTATGTATTTCTGTATGTACTTGCATGCATCGTGCTGATAAAGAATTATTTCAAAGACTACTTCAGTGTGATCACAGGGACCCGAGGACAGTCATACTAGGTTTGTGGAATGATTTTCCAGAATTAAAATATTTGGCTACTGTTCTTTCAAACCTCATTTACTTTATGAACAACATTTTTAAAATGAAGATATCTGACAAAAATCTCATTCTGACATACAGATTTAATTTGTTAGAAGTGGTGTTTCAGAGCACACTTCACTGGTGAGTGAAAGCTTAATTCTGAAATTTCTAAGTTGTAGCTGAGCCACACCCCACTATATACTTCCTCACAGAATGGGGTATATGGAGAGCTCTGCAGTGTTTGATAAAGTAGAGAGAGGTACAGAAAGTCTGAAGCTTTGAGAGATGGAACACTACGCAGGCTTGCATGACCAAATTTGTAGATTATTTCGCGTCAAAGGCAAAGTTGCAGATTTATTCCACCTGCCACACAGTTTTTATTCATCAAGGCACTGTTAAAATTTCATGCTGTTTGGAAAATATGTTACAGACTTCTTTCCAAACTGAGAACAATGATAAAATTAATGTAAAAAGTGTATTTGCAGTTTGGATCATTAGTGTATAATTCTCTTAAATGTGTTGTTAGTTATAAACTTTGGGGAAGATGTTTACTGCCAAGAGTCTGAGAAATGACTCAGCTGATGTTTAGTTATCCGAATACCATAAGATTTTCACACCTTACCTCTGTAGAATAGATACTGACTTTGCCTACATTGTGAAGATTAAGAAGCCAGTGGCAGTTCCTGCTAAGTTTGTTGTTAAATCCAGGGCAACATGCTATCTCCATCGTCTCTTAACAAGTAAATACACTCCTGGAAATGGAAAAAAGAACACATTGACACCGGTGTGTCAGACCCACCATACTTGCTCCGGACACTGCGAGAGGGCTGTACAAGCAATGATCACACGCACAGCACAGCGGACACACCAGGAACCGCGGTGCTGGCCGTCGAATGGCGCTAGCTGCGCAGCATTTCTGCACCGCCGCCGTCAGTGTCAGCCAGTTTGCCGTGGCATACGGAGCTCCATCGCAGTCTTTAACACTGGTAGCATGCCGCAACAGCTTGGACGTGAACCGTATGTGCAGTTGACGGACTTTGAGCGAGGGCGTATAGTGGGCATGCGGGAGGCCGGGTGGACGTACCGCCGAATTGCTCAACACGTGGGGCGTGAGGTCTCCACAGTACATCGATGTAGTCGCCAGTGGTCAGCGGAAGGTGCACGTGCCCGTTGACCTGGGACCGGACCGCAGCAACGCACGGATGCACGCCAAGACCGTAGGATCCTACGCAGTGCCGTAGGGGACCGCACCGCCACTTCCCAGCAAATTAGGGACACTGTTGCTCCTGGGGTATCGGCGAGGACCATTTGCAACCGTCTCCATGAAGCTGGGCTACGGTGCTGCACACCATTAGGCCGTCTTCCGCTCACGCCCCAACATCGTGCAGCCCGCCTCCAGTGGTGTCACGACAGGCGTGAATGGAGGGACGAATGGAGACGTGTCGTCTTCAGCGATGAGAGTCGCTTCTGCCTTGGTGCCAATGATGGTCGTATGCGTGTTTGGCGCCGTGCAAGTGAGCGCCACAATCAGGACTGCATACGGCCGAGGCACACAGGGCCAACACCCGGCATCATGTTGTGGGGAGCGATCTCCTACACTGGCCGTTCACCTCTGGTGATCGTTGAGGGGACACTGAATAGTGCACGGTACATCCAAACCGTCATCGAACCCATCGTTCTACCATTCCTAGACCGGCAAGGGAACTTGCTGTTCCAACAGGACAATGCACGACCGCATGTATCCCGTGCCACCCAACGTGCTCTAGAAGGTGTAAGTCAACTACACTGGCCAGCAAGCTCTCCGGATCTGTCCCCCATTGAGCATGTTTGGGACTGGATGAAGCGTCGTCTCACGCGGTCTGCACGTCCAGCACGAACGCTGGTCCAACTGAGGCGCCAGGTGGAAATGGCATGGCATGCTGTTCCACAGGACTACAGCCAGCATCTCTACGATCGTCTCCATGGGAGAATAGCAGCCTGCATTGCTGCGAAAGGTGGATATACACTGTACTAGTGCCGACATTGTGCATGCTCTGTTGCCTGTGTCTATGTGCCTGTGGTTCTGTCAGTGTGATCATGTGATGTATCTGACCCCAGGAATGTGTCAATAAAGTTTCCCCTTCCTGGGACAATGAATTCACGGTGTTCTTATTTCAATTTCCAGGAGTGTATAATATATTTTGAATAAGAAAAACAAGCTAGGTTTCTGCTTTTCCTTCACTAGCTCTTAAGTTTTCACTTTATTTCACTTGTCATGTGCGTACTACATATTTAACTATTTCTGAATTATATACAAAATCCTCTTCTGACTAAATTTGTATGCTCATGGTCTGTTTCATAACTTTAACATTATTTATTATTAAATACAAGTAAATACCAGACCAACTAATAAAACTGCTACAAGTACAGCTCGCCCCTGCTTGCCTTAAGGTGGCAACATTCCCAGTGCTGCCAAGAGTGTGCACTGTGTCAGCCTCTATCAATAGATAATGCAAGGTATTAAGTGAAAAGTAAAGCTGGAGGGAAGAGAGAGAAGTGAAAATGGGATCCAAATGATATCCCATTTCTGTGAATGCTCATCATCTCTTTAGTCTATCTCTATTCTTGATCTTTGCAATCACATAACAATGATCATTGTCTGATACTTCTAACTTCAGAGACAGTATCCAATACCAAGCTTTACCTAATGTATGCCCTCTCTCTTTCTCTCTCTCACTAATGGTGGAAAATCCATGATGGAATGATGACAGTATTATGAAAAGGATAGTTTGCTAATCATCATATTGCAGAGTTGTTGATTCACAGGTAGGCACAACAAAAGGATTGTTAAATGAGTAAGCTTTCAGAGCCAAGAAACCTTCTGTTGAATTAAACAAAACATTCTCTCTCTCTCTCTCTCTCTCTCTCTCTCTCTCTCTCTCTCCATGTAAACACAACTCACCCGCACACGACCAGTCTCTGACTGCCGAGGCCAGACTGTGAGCAGCTGTGCATGGTGGGAGAAATTATCTGGGTGATGGGGTAGGGAACAGGCTAGGGTGGTTATATGAATTGTGGTTTACTTGTCTCATAATGTACATTATCTAATACTAACAAAGAGATAGAGGGGCTGGCCAGTACTTACCTCAGCTCAGTACAGCCGATAGATACACAAAAAACAACCGAAATAAGTTCCTAGCTTTCGGAATAAACGTTCCTTCATCAGGGAGGAGAGAGGGGAAAGGAAGGGAAGAAGGGAAAGTGGATTTAGTTACTCACAACCCAAGTTATGAAGTAACAGGGAAAGGAAAACAGGGAGGGTAGCAAGGATGGAGGCATGGTTGTCAGAGGGAAGCCAAAGATATTCTACTGTAGGTACTGTGCCAGCTTCAAACCAAAGAGGATGCATTCAGAAGTAAAGAGGTATATAGTATAAAGATGTAGGATGAAAAGATGCATGAATGGCTAAAGAGGAAAGGGAAAGAGGAGAAGACTGAAGAGTAAATGGGAGTGAGGTTGATTAACGTAGGTTCAGTCCAGGGGAATGGCGGGATGAAAGGATGTGTTAGAGTGCAAGTTCCCATCTCCACAGTTCAGAGGGACTGGTGTTGGGTGGGAGAAGCCAAATGGCACATACGGTGTAGCAGGTTCCTAGGTCCCTAGAATTATGCTGGAGGGCATGCTCCGCTATTGGGTATTGGACATCTCCTAGGCGGACAGTTCGTCTGTGTCCATTCACGCGCTCAGCCAGTTTAGTTGTTGTCATACCAATGTAAAAGGCTGTGAAGTGCAGGCATGACAGCGGATAAATGACGTGTAGTTTCACACATGGCCCTGCCTTGAATTGTGTATGTTTTACCAGTAGCGGGGCTGGAGTAGGTGGTTGTGGGGGGATATGACTTTTTCCGCCACGGATATGACTTTCTCAAGTCAACCCCTGAAATGAGATCATCCCTTGACAAAATTCTCCCCACACCACCCAGAGTTGCCTTTCGTCGCCCCCCCCCTAACCTCCGTAACATCTTTGTTAAACCCTACAATATTCCCAGACTACCTTCTCTACCCAGCGGTTCCTACCCCTGTAACCGACCTCGCTGCAAAACCTGCCCCAGGCATCCCCCCACAACCACCTACTCAAAATTGAGGTACAATTTCAACATTAATATAGAACAGCTGATGTTAACATACAGCATCATGATAATGATACAATTTTGTTATGTATAGGCATAATAAAATCTAACATTTAATTACCCATTGCTCAAATCATTTCATCCTCTATGAATTCTTCTACTGAATAGTAGCATCTCTCCCACAGAATCTGCCGTAGCATTGTTTTTAAAACTTCTGGCTTCATATTAAATGTATTTTTGCCCATTCATTTGATACATATTGTCATCCCCAAGTACTGGACTCGCATTCGGGAGGATGACGGTTCAATCCCGCGTCTGGCCATCCTGATTTAGGTTTTCCGTGATTTTCCCTAAATCGCTCCAGGCAAATGCCAGGATGGTTCCTTTCAAAGGGCACAGCCGACTTCCTTTCTGATCCTTCCATAATCCGATGAGACCGGCGACCTCGCTGTCTGGTCTCCTTCCCCAAAACAACCCAATCCCAACCCAAATACTGTGGAGTCTGTGCATATAATTTCAATTGATTTGTGGGTAGCACAAAATTATTTTATTTTTTGTGTTATATGTGTGGTTAAAATGATTCTCCACAATTAATTTTTGTCTGCTGTGTAGGAAGATTATAATTTCATAAATGTATGTGGAGGAGACAGGTAGGACTTGCAGTTTCCAAAATAATGGGCTACAAGACTCTGTTTGCTGTGTCAGATGTATCTGACAATTTTCTTTTCAGTTTAAGTATTCAAAATACATTACTGGAACTTCCCTAGGAAATTATACCATATCTAATAACAGATTCAAAATAACTATGATAAGCAATTTTTTGTGTACTTAAGTCAGTGGAATTTGCATTGCATATGCAAAACTGATTAGTTTACTTGTTAGGAAGTCAATATGTGTATTCCAGCTTAAGTTCTTGTCTACATTTAGTCTCAGGAATTTGACCATGTTCTGGTTTTGAAATGAACCGTTCAGTTTCAACCCATTTAACTGGAACCAGTTTTCTAAGCTATCTAGTGTGCTTATGATGGAGCTCAGAATTTTTTCTACATTGTCATCTTCAGTTAAAACAGAAGTATTATCTGCAAACAGAACTGATGGGAATTTGTATTTAAGGGTAAGTCATTTACATAGAATTGGAACTGGACTGACCTCAAAATGGAGCCTGGAGACTGTACTCCATTTACAATAATAATTCACTGCATTTGAGGTGATAGTTACCCTTTGTTTTCTTTTGCATAAGTGTAGTGTGAGCCAATTTAGAGCATTGTACTTAATCTCATATTTGTCTAATTTGTAGATAACCAAGTCATTGCTCACAGAGTCAAATGCTTTTGTGAGATCACAGAAAGTACCTGCAACTTTACTCCTTTGAGCCAATGAATTACATATCTTTTCATTAAAGTTATTCATTGTTTCCAGAGCGTTTTTTTCCTGGTTGAAATACAATTTGGTTACTTATAATAGTATCATTTTTTACAATAAAATTTTTGATCTGGTTTGCAGCTATTTCCTCTAACACTTTTGACAGAACTGAAAGAATAGAAATAGGACAATAGTTTCCCATGTCTTCCCTCGACATTTTCTTGAACAGAGGTCTGACTTCAGTATACTTTAAAATACCAGGAAAGCATCCCTGTTAAAAAAATTGGTTGAATATTTTAGTTAGGGGAGGTGCTTTGTCACACACTGTTTTAATAACTTTAGTGGGTATCCCATCCCACCCAGCAGAGCTCTTATTTTTTAATTATAGTATAACATTCTCCACATCCTTTAGTGTGACTTTTTTACAATCCGTAAAATACTCAGATTCTTGGTGGAGTCCAAAGGAATTTACATTTCTCTGCTATATCGCCATCTGACTTTGCCACATTTATGAATAATTCATTTGAACACACTGATATTTGAGCTGGGTTTACAATAAAGCTGTTGTCTATTTTAAACCTAAATATTTCATCGCTGCTAACTCTAACATGTAATGCTGATTAGACAATGGACCACACAGCTTTTATCTTGTACAATGAACTTATTGTTTGCCACTTGTTTGGCTACCTTCACAACTTTTTTTAAAACATAAATTTATATTGACAAACATACTCAGTAAAATGTCTGTTTTGTTATTATATTTTAGTTCACTGTGGAGTTCTGTCTTCCTGGCACTATAAATTTTTATTCCCTGAGTTATCCATTTAAGTTTATTAATCATTTTGTTAAATGTGATTCTAAGTGGAAAAGTTTCATTAAAAATTTCAAGAACTACTTAAAAATTGTCAAAGTTATTACTAATCGAAATACAGCTGTTATAAGGCCATTCAACCTCCCAACTTATTTCTAAATGTAGTTGAATTTTTTTCATTGAAGTTCCTTTTTGTATGGCTTTTGTTACATGAAAGTTCTTAGTTAATTATATAATTAATATTATCAATATAAGTAGCTGACTGTTCATTTAATCTAGTGGATTGCATGAAGATTATTTTGAAGCTAATGTTTTCTTTTTAAGTCACTGAATTTGGACACACCATTGCTTTCAAGTATGATATTAATTACTGAAGTCAGCAGCTATTACTACCTTTTTCCTTTTTTCTTTACTGAGATTTTCAAGCAGGCAATGAAATTTCACCAGAAAAGCTTCACTTGTAGCCTTCTCTGGTACTCTATAAATAGAAACTACTATAATTTTTAGTTCCCTCAACTCAATACAGCACTGTCAAATATACACTCTTCATTCAAATGATTAAAATCATTTCTTATTTCATATTTTATATCAGGATGAGTAATTATGCAAGAACCCCTATGTGATTTCTCTCACCTACAAAAGCTGTTGCTAATTCGAAATTTTCAATTTTATTAAGAATTTTAATATTGTCACATGTAATCCAATGTTCATTGAGGCAAATACTTTTGATATTTCTACATTCAGATAGAATGATTTGTAATCTGTCCACTTTACAACTTTTGTTTGAAAAGTCGGCACTTACACTATTTATATTCAAGCTTACTCATTTTACAGTCTATTTGCTGTGCCTGTCTGCAACTCAACATCTCCACTATATGGTGAGAAGCAATCTATCCTATTCATAATGTTGTCTCTCACTCTAATTTCGTGCACTTATCATGATGCCAACTGAGGAGCTACTAGAGTGAGAAGTAGTGGCTCAAAGGATTAAATAACTGACAATGAACAGGATAATGGTGTGTTGACCCCATGGCCCTTCATACCACATCCAAATGATACCACTGATAGGCAAAGAAACAGTAGCCAATCAGTATTGAAAGGCCTGTAAGGACCAGTATGTGGAGCTGGTTGTGTCATGAGACTATCAGATAACTAAGTGTGGGAACAGCCTGCAATTCGTTTTGTTGAATGCCACTGTAAAATCCCTCTCTAATGTCATCTATACCAGTGTAGAACTCTGCATATTAGATTACATACCTCATGATTTATAATGCACAAAGTAGAAAGAACTGAAATGAAATAAATTATTTTTCTGTGGCTTACTACAATTTCTTGAGAGTTAAAATGATTCACTTGCTTCTCACATATTCTAAATTTAATTAGCACTTTCACCAATATTCTTTGAGTAATCATTGATCATTTGAAAAATTTGCATTACGGCCAACAAGAATACCTGAAAAATATTGCCATATGGTTTGTTTACCACAGGCAAACAAATGATTATGTATAAGTATTATTTTATCGTGGTTCTATCCATGTTTGTTAAATAAACTTAGAATTAATGTCTTCATCGGATATGATAAATAGAACTATTCCAAACAAGGCAAGCTAGAATAAAATATTCCATAATATCCTTGCTACATTAAAGAGAGGCCATCACATCCTTTTTGTGAGAAAGTCTCCAAATCAGAATTAGATAACTGAACTAAAGAAATGTTTTACAGCCAAGTTAACCATGATTTAAAATAAGGCAAATGCCCTACATTGCCAGTACCATATTTCAGATCTTCACTTATATTACCGAGAATCCAGTGTAGGCTTTCGTGACCCATGTGTATTTTCATTAAAAGTTTTGGACTTGTTGTGGCTGATGTATAAAACAATTCACTGACATTTCATCCCCCTCTGTGGCAGACATCTACAGGGAGAGTGGTAGCTATTTGCTGATTAATTTCTGAAGATGCCTCTCACACATGGAGACCAAATTTCAATGAATAGTTTTACACATCAACCATGGCCTCTCAGCTCAGAAGTACTGAAGTGCTTAGAATCATTGTAGTAAATTTGTTCCCCTTTCAAGAAATCATTAGAAAGTTGACAGTTAAGGAAAAAAGCATAAAAACTAAAACATCTGTTTGACTTTTTATTGGTTTTTCTCTTGTCGTGTATAAAATCACTTATTACAATACTCTTCCATATTTGTAAAAAGACAAAATAATTACAGTGAGGAATTTTATTAAAATGTATTGTGAACTGTTCAGCATAAACTGTTGTAATAATAAAAATGCAGCAATTCACCAGGCAAGTAATTCCTGGGTATATCTCTCAAAATTGATAACATTGTTTCTTTCTTATACACTTTCTTAAAATACAGGTGTTCACATTTGGTATATTACTTAATTTTTTATATAGACATATATCATTTGCTTATTTAAATATAATAAATACTCATAGGTGCCAGATAAAATTCATTTTAAAAAGTCTCTTACGAAGGAAAAATCATATTTACTGTCATATAGGCCTACATGCTGTGTTTTATCCTGATAGTACAACAGTAAGTTTGATGTAACAGAAAGACACACCCATGATCCACAAGTCACTGGAAAAAAATTAAGTGAAAATCAAGAACACTTTAGTTTTTTGCTAAGCTAACTAAAGATATCTTACAAAAGCTTGAATTCTCATTTTACTCTATTTGACACTTCACTGTAAATCACATTTTGAAATGAAATGTGTTTGATTTTCCCATGTTCAGGTGAAGGCAACTGCAAGTAAAGTGGAAGACTGTGCACATCTGTCAGGTGCATTCATTTAGAAACAAGATAATATGAAACTTATTCAAAGTTATATTCAGTAGCAGTGGTTGCATTTGTAGGTTACACTATATTATGTAACAGTGTTTGACCCCATTTTAAAATCTACTTAAGAAATTTTTCAACAATAGCTGTCACACTATAGTAGGCGTCCAGAATGGTAGGCAAAAGGGATCACTCATCCCCTCCTGGGATCGGGAGTACAGAATTCTCACACAGGCTGTTCATGGGAAACCATGCTGATTCTTTGGCACATTGGTGGTTTCAGCATTGTCCTACATTCAAGTGAATGTGAAGTTTTACAGAACATTGCCTAAGAAGTCCCCAAGATGTCCTGTCCCTTCCAACATATAGCCATTATTGGTCTCCAGAAATATATCATTCCAATATGCTGGTACACTAATTTCGGTGCCTATACCTAGCATAAAATTAACACAGCTGCAATGTACATGCACAACATTCATACCCAATTACCACAAAGCTGACCCCTTCTCCTACTGCCCATCTTAAAGACAACAGTAGTTTATCATTTGACTGTGGTCAAGAAAGACCTGTCATTAGATGCTGATACCACATTCAGTCACACACTCACAGAGAGACTGTAGTAGACACTCAACGTTACGGCCTTGTTGTCTGTTGCTGTGTTTATCTTTAACTCGTCTGTGGACTGAAATGCACCATTTGGAAGGAGAAAATACAATTTTCTGCAGCATAAGAGGGGAAACATTGAGGAAAGTCAAGATCAACAAGATCTTCACTTTAAGAAGTGGGACCTTCTCAACCTCCGTAGTGTTGGAACACAGCACAACAGGTAGTCATAGTGCTACAAATTCAGAAGTCCAGTTGTGAAGTAGCACAACACTGCATCAAGCTAGGGGACAAAGTTTATCTTGGTTCAGTCCTAAGCTGCTTAAAGTAGACTGTACTGGGAAATTTGTGACTGTTTTGGGAGGTTTCCTACATTCACTTCATCGAATGCTGGAACTGGGTTACACCTCATTCAAACCCACAGCTTTTAAAACATGTTTCATTAGACGTTTATTACATCAGTCAACTTCAAAAAATGAAAGGTATGATAGTAATGCAGTTAATCCATTAACATGGCCAGATGTGAAGTTTTGTAAGCAAACAAAGGTTCCTAAATTGAATAAACAAGGCAGTTTTTGGTTATTTTTGCTAATAGTCAGCAGGAGTTTCTCAAGTTTTCTGATATAAAACAATGGCCATCTTGCCCCCTCTTGCACAAATTTCTGTGGACGCCCATGCACACAATACACTTTAGACCATATAGTATTTGTTACAGTTTACTTCACAGAAGTTATCTTTCTACATATGTGAGCTAAGTTTTAAGAAAATATGGCACATCTTTTGTAAATGTTAAAAGATGTTTCTTGTTTTCATTTTTGGAGAGAAGCGGTGGGCACTGAAAGAAGGCTGGTGAAAAAGTGAGACTTAAGTGGAGAAGACAGTTATATATCACTAATAAAGTACGGGAGAATTATTAAAACTAAGTTAGTTTACACAAAATTAGTGTAATCTTAGAGAGATTCTAAAATCTCAGTACATATTTTTTGTGAGAGCTAAGCAGTTTCTGAATTAACAGTGTCTGCAATTCAGTGATCCCTAAGCTATCTGGATGAAGATTATTAGTCCCGCAGCATATAACTTACATGCGCTTGAAAATTCATGTCATCTGCAATGCCCACTATGCTGTAGTTGGGCGGAAATTTTTTAATCAGGCTGTAGGTCATTAAGGATTATTTACTTATTTCTGGTTACAAGCCTTATGTCTAGAACTCTAACAGGTACTTATTAGATCAGTACAAGATCACAATACTTCATTAGAAGATGGCTATATAACTAGAATAATTCCTTTATTCACATTAGCTACAAGTTTAATACTCTCTTGTTGGTTTTGTTGCTGCAAATGATAGCACAAAATTTAGTGCTTCAAACATATTTCATGACCATTTTATCTTTACTGTGCATAATCTGCAAGAAATTAACAAGTGCTTTCAACACTATTCCCAAAACTCATTATCTAAGTGAGTACATGTAGCTTTGTTGCTAAATTAAATCACAGGTACTCTTGCCAAAATGTCAAAATTTAATATCCTGTTGTGCAAAATAAGTTGTCACACTTGTAGTATGTAACAACATAAATGATTGGGGGTAAAGGATCACTTCAGGTGCCAAGTTAAGTAAAAATATATTTCACTTTAGACTGAGCAGTAGCTGCGATGCATATTTTAATATCACTTTATACCTAACGGGTACCTACTGTGTTCTTAGCAATTTTTATAATCAGTGTTGGCGTATCTCAGCAAAGAATGCCAACTTTGTTCAAGAGGTGTCTACATTGCTTATGACCCATGATTTTATGAATTACAGATATTTAAAAGATTGGCTCATACAGCACCAAATGCTTTGATTTCTATTGCATCTCGTGTGATTGTTTTATATGATGATATATGAGTATAGCATAAGTGAAATAGAGGGAATTTTTTAATTAGCTTGACAATCTATAGATTACCATATACTTTTGAAATGATACAGCAGAACTACCATCACTCCGCCACACACCGTCAGGTGGTGCGGAGTATGGATGTAGATGTAGATGTAGATGTAGATTTTTGCACTAGTTTTGAAACAGTTAATTTTGTTCTTCTCCAGGAATCTGAAACATCTGCTTTACTCGGTTCATGTGAGTGCAAAATTGGAAAGAATTTTCTCTTACATTTTGTAACACTTGGTGGCTGCCTTGTAGTTAGCCACAAAACTAAGTATAACAGTGTTACACCAGCCTGCTCAGATGGCTGCAGTTCAACATCCAGCTTAGGGAGAGATCACTGCTGTAATTACAAAGAGGCATAATGACATCCAGAAATTAAGATACAGCAGATTACCAAACAATAAAACTTCAGTAGCAATGATAGCAAAGGTGTATAAAAATAAATATTTGTTATATATTTTAATTAAGGCTGTTTTGGGAAACTGCAGAAAATATTTCAGCTATGCCGATTTCATCACTTAGCATATTTCTGTTACGATGATTACTTCATTAACCACCATTTATTACAAATTTCCTGGTGCTTTTGTCCATATGTGGAACATCAGGTACTTATGTTTATTAGGCTTCCCTGTAAAATTTTACATCTGGTGTTACCTGCAACACACAACCATTTCTGTTATGTTGTTATTTGTTTCTAGTAGAATTTACATATAATAAAACACATTGTATGACCTGCTATTTAAAATGTACACACTTCTTAGTCTGCAGGTATGACACAGCAAATATAATCCAAAAAACAATATTGAAGTCATTAGTATAAACTTTCTTGAAATATAATAATATTTCTGCCAAGACTGTGTATTTTTGTTGTTTAAACCACTATTGTCATATTTTGGCTATACATACATTTTCCTGAGCATAAATTGGTGAATATCTGACGTGTTACATCCAAATGACTGGCACCAATTCATGTTGATGTATCACACAATTGGTAAACAAATAATCATGAGCTCTACAAAACTGAGCACAGTACATGTCCTAACTCATGCTGAGGCAGGATGTGTGTCAGATCAACTCATCCTTTCTTTTATCCAAGTTGTGCCATAAATTTCTTATCTCCCAATCAATTCAGAACATCTTCAGTAATTATCTGATCTATATACCTAATCTTCGTCATTCTTCTAAGTACCACATTTCAAGCAATTTATTCTGTTCTTGTCAAACTGTTTATCATCCTTTTATTTTATACATGGATAAACTCCAGACTTGTATGTTCTGAAAAAGACTTCCATTGTATTTTTGACCCAATACACTTTTGTTGAATATTTATGTAATTTACTTCAGCTTTCCAAAATGTATAGATACTCAAACTCTTCTAAATATGAAGTTGCTTAACTACAATTTCTCTCTTCATTCTATGTAAATTTCTTCTCATAAAATTATTTTTTTCAGCATTCAAATAGGAAACTATATAATAATATATTAGACCCACCAAGTGGTGGTAGGAGAACACATGTATAAAAAAGGTTTTACATATGCAAGCTTTTGGTGCCAGTGGCTTCTTCTTCCAGCAGAAAGGACTGAAGAGATTTGGAAGGGGCAGAGTGTAGAAAAATCACCCTGAACCCCAGGTCAGGGGAGACTTACCGGACAGGATGAGAGTGAAAGACTAATCGTTGGGGACTGCAATAGATGAGATTTGAAAACCTGAGAGCTTAAAGATGGAAGACAGGGTAATAAGCAAGCCAGAGATTACTCTTAAAACTTTGTGCATGAGTTAGTAAGAGTGAAAAGCTAAGTGCACTGTGTGTAACAGAGGTGGGAGAGGGATGGTGAAAAATAGATAGATCAGAAAATGAAGCACATAGAAAACTAAAATGGAGTGAAGAAAGGAGTAGTTACTGTGAAGAAATGCAGAGATGGAAGAAATTAATATAAATTAAGGCCAGGTGTGTGGTGAAAACCAAGGACGTGGTGTAGTGCTGGCTCCCACCTGCGGAGTTGTAAAAAAATGGTGTCTGGGGGAAGAATCCAGATGGCAGTGTGGCGAAATAGGCACTGAGGTCATGACTGTCATGTTCTGGAGCATGCTCTGCAACAGGATATTGTGAATTGCTGGTATACACCCTCTGCCTATGCCCATTCACCCTAACTGATAACTTGGTGATAGTCATGCCAACGAGGTCACACAAAATTGAAGAGTTTACAAAATGTATTGGCTAATGAGAAGTGAAGGGAGAGTGTATTTGTTGGAGTAGATGAAAAATTCAAATCCACTGAGATAGTAATGTAGCTTCAGTCAAGATAATGAGTACCAGGGATGGGCACAGACATCTTATTAGATCCTGCTGTCAACCAGCAGAATTACCCTTAGACTTAACAGAAAACATCAGTTCACTGGTACATAACCTCCCCAATCATACTGCTATTGTCAGAAGAGAGACTAGTCTTCCAACAACCAATTGAGATAGTTAGTTTTGTTAATGGTGCATGCGACAAGACACCCTGTGAAACATTACTAAATGCCTCCTCAGAAAGCTATCAAGATCAAATAGATTGAAACACTGCTATATAGGCTCTGTTGGCAACAAATAGATCTTACTTCTTTGAGAATATCCATAATGAAACTGGTTTCAGTGATGTTGAGGTAGTTGTAGCTATAATGATCACTAAAGTACAAAAGGCAGGTAAAACAAGTAGAAAAATTTATATATTCAGCAGCAATGTAGAGAAGGATAGATTGCTCCTTACTGTAAGGATGACATCTTAAATGGCAGACAGTCACAATTAAAAGACCTTACACATAAGCCTTTGCCCATCATCATAAAAAGAAAGAGGAACACTCCAGCAGCTCAGATTAAAATACATTTCGGTTCGAGCTTCTGGAGCTGGTGGTCATGTGTGCATGAGGTGTGCTTGCTTGTATGAATGAATGGTGTGTGTTTCTTTTCCTTTTTCTGATGAAGGTTTTGGCTGAAAGCTTTTGTTCAAGTTTCTTTTAATTGTGCCTATCTACACTCCTGGAAATGGAAAAAAGAACACATTGACACCGGTGTGTCAGACCCACCATACTTGCTCCGGACACTGCGAGAGGGCTGTACAAGCAATGATCACACGCACGGCACAGCGGACACACCAGGAACCGCGGTGTTGGCCGTCGAATGGCGCTAGCTGCGCAGCATTTCTGCACCGCCGCCGTCAGTGTCAGCCAGTTTGCCGTGGCATATACGGAGCTCCATCTCAGTCTTTAACACTGGTAGCATGACGCGACAGCATGGACGGGAACCGTATATGCAGTTGACGGACTTTGAGCGAGGGCGTATAGTGGGCATGCGGGAGGCCAGGTGGACGTACCGCCGAATTGCTCAACACGTGGGGCGTGAGGTCTCCACAGTACATCGATGTTGTCGCCAGTGGTCGGCGGAAGGTGCACGTGCCCGTCGACCTGGGACCGGACCGCAGCAACGCACGGATGCACGCCAAGACCGTAGGATCCTACGCAGTGCCGTAGGGGACCGCACCGCCACTTCCCAGCAAATTAGGGACACTGTTGCTCCTGGGGTATCGGCGAGGACCATTCACAACCGTCTCCATGAAGCTGGGCTACAGTCCCGCACACCGTTAGGCCGTCTTCCGCTCACGCCCCAACATCGTGCAGCCCGCCTCCAGTGGTGAAGCGACAGGCGTGAATGGAGGGACGAATGGAGACGTGTCGTTTTCAGCGATGAGAGTCGCTTCTGCCTTGGTGCCAATGATGGTCGTATGCGTGTTTGGCGCCGTGCAGGTGAGTGCCACAATCAGGACTGCATACGACTGAGGCACACAGGGCCAACACCAGGCATCATGGTGTGGGGAGCGATCTCCTACACTGGCCATACACCTCTGGTGATCCTCGAGGGGACACTGAATAGTGCACGGTACATCCAAACCGTCATCGAACCACTCGTTCTACCATTCCTAGACCGGCAAGGGAACTTGCTGTTCCAACAGGACAATGCACGACCGCATGTATCCCGTGCCACCCAACGTGCTCTAGAAGGTGTAAGTCAACTACACTGGCCAGCAAGCTCTCCGGATCTGTCCCCCATTGAGCATGTTTGGGACTGGATGAAGCGTCGTCTCACGCGGTCTGCACGTCCAGCACGAACGCTGGTCCAACTGAGGCGCCAGGTGGAAATGGCATGGCATGCTGTTCCACAGGACTACAGCCAGCATCTCTACGATCGTCTCCATGGGAGAATAGCAGCCTGCATTGCTGCGAAAGGTGGATATACACTGTACTAGTGCCGACATTGTGCATGCTCTGTTGCCTGTGTCTATGTGCCTGTGGTTCTGTCAGTGTGATCATGTGATGTATCTGACCCCAGGAATGTGTCAATAAAGTTCCCCCTTCCTGGGACAATGAATTCACAGTGTTCTTATTTCAATTTCCAGGAGTGTACAACTGAATGTGTCATCTGTACATAAGCAGCAATCTATCTTTTCCTACGTTGTTGATAACCCAACCTGGAGTTTACATTTCAAAACACTAGATAAAAGAGGCAGTAGTGTCATATCTCAATGAGGAACTTAAAGCATTTAGCTCTGCATGCAGAAGAACTGTTGCTCAAGTTCAAACGAATAGTTGACAGTGCACTGCCTACATATGTAGCTAGTAGAACAGTTCATGTTGGGGGGCCCTTCCATCATAATGCAGTTACTGCACAGAAACCTCTAGGGAAACAGAGACTACTGTATAATAGGTGTAAAAGAAACCATAGGGCTACAGATAAAGAAATGTTGAATTAAACACATTTAGCTGTCAAGAGGGCAATGTGTAAAGCCTTCAACGACTATTATAGCAGAATATCATCAAAAGACCTCTCATAAAACTTCAAGAAATTCTGCTCTTATGTAAATGACTGTTAGATTTACCAGAGTCAGTATCCAGACACTCATGCATGAGAAAATAATTAAAATTGAGGACAGCAAAGCCAAACTCAATTATCAAATATTCATTTACAGATGAACATTCAGGAATATTGCCCCAATTTAATTCTTGTACCTTTGAGAAGATGAGTGTAATTGATACTTGTGTCATTGGCATTGAGAAACAGTTGAATCCATTAAAACTGAATGTACCCCAGAATCTGATGTCTGAAATGTCATCCTGAAAGTCATGGATCAATGCAGTCTGGTAGATGCAGTATTTCTGATAATCATTTGACTCTAACAATGGAAAATCCAGAATTGAATCATGAGAAAACTATGAAAAGGATAGATTGCTACTCACCATATAGTGGAGACACTGAGTTGCAGACAGGCACAATGAAAGAACTACTAAAAACATAAGCTTTTGACCAGAAGGCCTTTTTCTGAAATAGACAACACACGCACATGCACACATGCGGTCACGCGCGCGCATGCGCGTCCACACACGCACACAAGCGCTCACGCGCACGGCACACACACACACACAATATATATATATTCATGCAAACACAGCTCACACATTCATGACCACCATCTCTGGCAGCATAGGCCATCCAGAAACAGTGGTCACGTGTGAGTGAGCTGCATTTGCATACGCGCTCACGCGCGCTCCCACACACACACATATCTTTGGCAGCCAAGGCCATCCAGAAACAGTGATCACGTGTGAGTGAGCTGCATTTGCATGAATGTGTGTGTATCTGTATTGTCTACTTCAAAAGAAGACCTTCTGGCCAAAAGCTTATGTGTCTAGTAGTCTTTTAGTTGTGCCTGTCTATGACTCAACATTTTCACTGTATGCTGAGTAGCAATTTGTCCTTTTCATAGTATAATCATTTGACTCAGTAACACAATACAATTATTATCAAAAGATGATTGAATGCTGTATCTAGGGAAAGTGTATTGAGTATTTCTTGGTGTGGAAAACACAGTATGTTATCTTGTATGGAGGATCATCAACAGATGTAGAAGTAGCTATAAGAATGCCCCACAGAAGAGTGCTGGAACCTCTGCAGTTCATGTTGTACATCAACGACCTTGCAGACAATAGTAGTAATAACCTCAGATTTTTCACAGATGATGCAGTTATCTATAATGAAATACTGCCTGAAAAGTTCTGAACAAAGATTGACTCAGATCGTTGTAAATTTCAGATTTGTGAAAAAATTTGTAACCTCTTGTAAGTTCCCATAAATGTAAATTTGTGCACTTCACAAAATGAAAGGTTGTACAGCGTGTTTCAAAAATGACAGGTATATTTGAAATGGCAATACAAACTAAATGAGCAGCGATAGAAATACACCGTTTGTTGCAATATGCTTGGGACAACAGTATATTTTCAGGCAGACAAACTTTCGAAATTACAGTAGTTACAATTGTCAACAACAGATGGCGCTGCGGTCTGGGAAACACTATAGTACGATATTTTCCACATATCCACCATGCGTAGCAATAATATGGCATAGTCTCTGAATGAAATTACCCGAAACCTTTGACAATGTGTCTGGTGGAATGGCTTCACATGCAGATGAGATGTACTGCTTCAGCTGTTCAATTGTTTCTGGATTCTGGCAGTACACCTGGTCTTTCAAGTGTCCCCACAGAAAGAAGTCACAGGAGTTCATGTCTGGCGAATATGGAGGCCAATCCATGCCGCCTCCTGTATGTTTCGGATAGCCCAAAGCAATCACACGATCACCGAAATATTCATTCAGGAAATTAAAGACGTCAGCCGTGCGATGTGGCCGGGCACCATCTTGCATAAACCACGAGGTGTTCGCAGTGTCATCTAAGGCAGTTTGTACTGCCACAAATTCACGAAGAATGTCCAGATAGCGTGATGCAGTAATCGTTTCGGATCTGAAAAATGGGCCAATGATTCCTTTGGAAGAAATGGCGGCCCAGACCAGTACTTTTTGAGGATGCAGGGAGTATGGGACTGCAACATGGGGCTTTTTGGTTCCCCATATGCGCCAGTTCTGTTTATTGACAAAGCCGTCCAGGTGAAAATAAGCTTTGTCAGTAAACCAAATGCTGCCCACATGCATATCGCCGTCATCAATCCTGTGCACTATATCGTTAGCGAATGTCTCTCGTGCAGCAATGGTAGCGGCGCTGAGGGGTTGCCGTGTTTGAATTTTGTAAGGATAGAGGTGTAAACTCTGGCGCATGAGATGGTACGTGGACGTTGGCGTCATTTGGACCGCAGCTGCAACACGGCGAATGGAAACCCGAGGCCGCTGTTGGATCACCTGCTGTACTAGCTGCGCGTTGCCGTACGCGGTCGCCCTACCTTTCCAGCACGTTCATCCGTCATGTTCCCAGTCCGTTGAAATTTTTCAAACAGATCCTTTATTGTATCGCTTTTAGGTCCTTCGGTTACATTAAACCTCTGTTGAAAACTTCGTCTTGTTGCAACAACACTGTGTTCTAGGTGGTGGAATTCCAACACCAGAAAAATCAAGTGTTCTAAGGAATAAACCATGTTGTCCACAGCACACTTGCACGTTGTGAACAGCACACGCTTACAGCAGAAACACGACGTACAGAATGGTGCACCCACAGACTGCGTTGTCTTCTATATCTTTCAGATCACTTGCAGCGCCATCTGTTGTAGAAAATTGTAACTACTGTAATTTCGAAAGTTTGTCCGCCTGAAAATGTCCTGTTGTCCCAATCATATTGCAACAAATGGTGTATTTCTATCGCTGCTCTTTTAGTTTTTATTGCCGTTTCAAATATACCGGTCATTTTTGAAAAACCCTGTAGTATCTATGACTGCAGTATCAATGAGTCATTTGTTGGGACATGAAATAAACAGATCACTTAGGCTTAAGTGTGGGTAAAGCTGACAGCAGATTTCAGTTCAGTAATAGAATATTGGGAAAATGCAATCATCTACAAAGGAGATAGCTTACGAGACACTTGTATCACCCCATCCTGGAATATTGCTCAGGTGTGTGGGATTTGTACCAAGTACGACTAACAAGGTATATTTAGCATATATGGAGACTGGTAGCATTAATGGTCAAAGGTTTGTTTGATTCATGGGAGAGCATCACTGCAATGCTGAAGAAACTAAACAGACAGACACCTGAAGACATAACAGATTATGCAGAAAAAGCTTACGTACAAAGTTACAAGAGCCAGCTTTAAATGATGAATTTAGAAATATACTACAACCTTCCATTTATCACTCCCATAAGGGTCATGAGGATGAGATGAGATTAAATACAGTGTACACAGAGGTGTTTAAACAGTCTTTCTTCCCCTACTCCATACATAATTGGCACTCAGAGAAGCCATGATAACTTGTATAATGGGAAGTGACCTCTAACTTTCATTTACAGTTCTTTTCAGAGTAGATATAATCTAATGAATCACTTCTAATGGAAAAGTCAAGAAATAATTATAGTTTATAGCCAGTTACAAATAGACCTCAGGTAGGAAATAGAAAATTTTCACTATTAAAAACCAAAGTAAAAGAGTGTCTTAATAGCCACTCCTCCTACAAATGATCACAATATTTGGACTCAAGAACATAAATTCTATATACTTCTAGTCTTTGTGTGTGTGTGTGTGTGTGTGTGTGTGTGTGTGTGTGTGTGTGTGTGTGTGTGTGTGTGTGTGTTTTTTTTGTTGGGGCTTACGGGCACTCAACGTCGAAGTCATCAGCGCCCTGACACACATAAGAAACAAATGTGGACAAATTTAGTAAAATGGAAGCATACACGCAAAGAAAGCGGGGAAAAGATGAAAAATAAAACATACAAAAAATGAGAAAGGAGCGTCTAGTATGCCACAGGAAATTGTCACTGGCTGGCCACTTCTATAAAATATGGGTGAGCCAGTCACCCTCTGAACAAATTAAGACCCTCTTCCTAAAATCTTGGTAAAAACATTGGACAAGTCACATAACTTTAAAACTTTAACACATTCATTTGACTATTTCCTAAAAGAGATGGCAGATCCGCCAGCAAGTCAGCCGCAGCCCGCTGGTCAGAAAATAAAACACAGTCCAACGAAACATGGTGCAAAAGGTGTTGATGTGGTCAGCAAATAGTGGGCTGTGTTACATTACATAAAGGCTTCGTTTGAAGTATTAGATAAAAACAGCAACTGGGTAGTGTAAGAGAGGGAGCAGTGACTTTTCAAAGCGGCTGTTTATTATTATTATACATGAACACACATATAATAATTATAGTTATCAGTGTAACAAGATTAACATTAATCATAATTTGTTACTAGTGTCACTTACAGAAGTGGCTGCTTGTTGTTACTTCAGTCCAAAGATTGATTTGATGCAGCTCTCCACACTAGTCTGTCATTATTATTATTATACATGAACACACATATAATAATTTATAAGCAATTCCCATAGTTATCAGTGTAACAAGATTAACATTAATCATAATTTGTTACTAGTGTCACTTACAGAAGTGGCTGCTTGTTGTTACTTCAGTCCAAAGATTGATTTGATGCAGCTCTCCACACTAGTCTGTCCTATTGAAGTCTCTTCATATCTGTATGATTAGTGAACCCTACATCCTTTTAAACCTGCTTACTGTAGATGGTTTTCGGATAACTTTACGGCTTGGCCAAATATAAGTGCTATGGCGGGGCCGGAGAGCTACAGCAATGACCTCACGAGAACATAAGGTGACTCAGTCTTGTGTTGCTCCATAGTAACTAGTCTGACAGGCACCAAGCTTTCCGTCACAGGATCAGATGGATTTTCCTGCATTTAAAAGCTCCTGTGTCACAGTCTCTTTTTTTTCCTTTCTAGTGACTTAAGAGAGTCTGCTTTTCAGCTCTGATGGACCATTAGTTTTTAAATGGCTTTCCCTGCATTTAATACCTCATGTGTTGCAGTCTCTTTTTGCCTTTGCTAGTCAGTTTGGAGAGTTCGCTTTTCATCTCTGATGAATCCTATGTTATTAAATTTACAATGCCACAGACCAGCACAATAATCAATATATTCTCCCATGCTAAAATCCTAGTTGTTTGCAAACAAAGTCAAAATAGCATTGCACTATGCATTTCTGTAGGTACTAACTGTCAGTTTGTAATCACTGCCAGACAGCGTTTAGCAAACTGTTTTTCATGCATGGAATGAGCTGCATTTTGCATTCATGTTAGGTTTAGCATGTCTTATATGCACAGCACCAGCCTATGTTAACATTACAAGCATCCATGTGGGCTAAACAGTTGAGTTTAAATACGTTATTCAAGGTATTTATTAAGCTTGGCTTGTGCCACATTTTGTATGCACGTTAGGTTTGGTATGTTTTCTACGCACTGCACCAACCACATTTCATATTTGTGTGTATTATGAGGATCCATGTGGACTAACCAGATGAGTTTAAATGCTTTGTTCGAACTGTTTTTCATACACAGCATGGGTCACATTTTGTATTCATTTTGGGTTTAGTATGTTTTCTATGCTCAGCCATAGCTGCATTTGGTGAATGTGTTAGCATTAAAGCATCCACATGAACTAACCAGCTGGAACCAAACACTATGTTTAAATTGTTTTCATGCAAGGTATGCACTGAATTCTTGTATCCATGTTAATTTCTATGAGCTCACAAGGACTGAAAATTGTATTTCGACTTTCATTTATATTGTTTTTGTATTTTCACATTGTGTAAGACTTATTTTTCATTTTTGAAGCTCCACGGCCCAGATATTTCATTGTTATTTATTTCAAGTTGCATTTACTGTTTGGACAACAAAGAATTAACTATCAAATGTTGGATCTACAAGTTATTCTTATTGTATCTAATCATATATGGTTGCTTGTAATAGTAAGTTGAAGCCAATAAATTGTCTGTGCTTTTTATTGAACACAAGTCAACATCCCTGTAATTCCATGTTGGAACATGCATACCCATTTTCGCTTTCTGTTGTCATCTTGTTTAAAGTTAATATTTTTTGTGTCTGCATGAGGACACTTCTCAGCCACTTAGCTACTTATCTTTTCATTTTATTTTCCCTTTTAAGTACAGCTACACACTGCCTCTCAGGCAAGGACAGAGTCATTCAGTGTAATCTGTCTTAAGTAAGTTACTTACTCCTTATAAGCATTGGAAGTTTTGAGAGATGTACAGCAGTGTTCAAGGAACAGGTAATCCCTTTTGCATGCATTGGGACACCGTGATCCAATTCTACCAGGTGGCAGCTAGACATCAGATTTCAATGCTAGTTAGGCCAATTTCATTCAGAGTCAGATTAGAGGACAGGTTAGTTTTCTTAAGAGTCAAGTCACAGTCAATAATATTCACTTAATTCTAAACTTAGCAGCGAAATATCTCCGGCAGCAGTTCATTTCCACAAAAGAAAATCAGATGTATTTTGTGGAATGGACTCCTCAAGCCTTGATCTGAACCTCACTGTATGACTGTGATATGTACTGTTAGAGCATAAGTTGTGCGCCTGATAAATTTATCCAAAAACTTCATAATGACCACTCATAATGCTTCAGGAAGAAAAGAAACAAATTTCACCTTCACAATTGACTCTAACAGAGATTACCTTGTACCCTAACAGAGATTATATTGTAAATTGATAGAAAAAGAATGTTTTAGATACATGCTGACAGCTTTGAAACATATAGCAGTTGGTTTCAGAAGCTTTTGGCATAGTGTGTGTTTAATCTAAGAATAGCACCTGTAAAGCAAATGATGTTCTTCATCATAACTGTATAAAGGCACCTATATTCCATTCCATATTATGTGTATACAAACGGTCGTCACTGGTAAGCCACACTTATTGATATATTGTGGTATGATTTATGCATAGTAATAAGTAGAGCAAACAGTGTTACATGCTATGCTTAAATCAATGACACAAAATTTGATTTCCCCAGATGTATAATGATATAGCTAGACAAATGGGGAAAAAAATATGAGATGTTGCTATGAAGTTGTAGCATCAAGAAACCCTTACCACATTGTATGCCATCTTTGGAGTAGTATCAGTAATTGCTCATAATTCATCCTGCAGCTGCACCTGCATCAGTGACAGGCAGGTCAGAAGAAGTCTGAATATCAGTATCCATGCTGTTCCTTTGGCATCCTCCTTTTGCCATCCACATGAGGTCACTGATACTTGACTTGTGCATTGAATACACTGCTGTGAGCACAAGAATGTGCATAATGTTGTGAGAATTCAGGCACATATCAACAGCTCCAGGAAACCACTTTTCTGGTATTTGCAGGGCACCAATAATCCCTCCAATTGCAGAAACTAAGTCCTGTAGAAGTGATCAGTTTGAATAGTATTATCTTCTGACAGAACAAGAAGAAGAGAAACAAAAGTATACCTAGAACTTAATACAAACTGAAGGCGTAAAATCAACATGACATGAATAATGCAAGAAATCTGTATAAGAATTTGATAATTGTTGTAAAATATGGTGCATATTAAAGTATGCAAAAATAAAAAACAAATAAAAATAATCTGGTCAAAATGCAGCAAAAGCTATGCACATCATGTGAACCAACTTAAAGATTGAACACCAGACTGATAGAGAGAAGACGGAAAACAAGGGAGGTCATATGCAAAATTTACTTTCTAATAGATGCAGAGAAAGGCAGGATAGGTTGAGATGCTATGAAAATGTTAATTGGACAGGAACTGTCAAGCTTTGAAAATTTTAAAAGTTGGAAGTGATGGTGCAGTCAAGAAATAGTATATAATATAAGGAGTTCCAGAGGAAAATCATGTCCAACAAAGACATGAAATACATAAGTAAAGAAGTAAATAAAATAAACAAAACTGATGAGAGGAAAAGTAGAAATAAACAGAAACAATGTAATTTGTAAAATAAAAAAGAAGGAAAAGAGATAGAATAATAATGGAAAAATAGAAACAATCCAAGATATTGCATACAAAATGAGGGGAAAGATATTGTGCATAACTAGTTACTTCTAATTGGCATACACCTTGTCACACAACATGGACAAGACTGCTCACATGAAAAAGGAACATTGCAGGAGGGGCTGTAACTCCCTCCCCCCCTCCCCCCACTTCAAATGGGAGTTTTATTTAATCTATTGACAGAGCAAGTGAATAAACTACGCTCGTGTCAAGAAATGTGGTATCAGTACTTTTGTCAGCAGAGATTTTTGCTTTTGACTGAAGCACTTATAACTCCTGCTACATTCTGTCCTCCCCCTTCATCCCATTTTTCACTCTGCAACTCCTAATGGAGGAAAGCCTCTGGATCCATATGTTACAAATACTGCATAGCATTTTTGATCAGTAGTTGAGATTGATTGGGCCCTCAGGGCCAGCTACATCATATGTCTACATCTACATCTACATCCATACTCCGCAAGCCACCTGACGGTGTGTGGCGGAGGGTACCCTGAGTACCTCTATCGGTTCTCCCTTCTATTCCAGTCTCGTATTGTACTTGGAAAGAAGGATTGTCGGTATGCTTCTGTGTGGGCTCTAATCTCTCTGATTTTATCCTCATGGTCTCTTCGTTAGATATACGTAGGAGGGAGCAATATACTGTTTGACTCTTCGGTGAAGGTATGTTCTCGAAACTTTAACAAAAGCCCGTACCGAGCTACTGAGCGTCTCTCTTGCAGAGTCTTCCACTGGAGTTTATCTATCATCTCCGTAACGCTTTCACGATTACTAAATGATCCTGTAACGAAGCCCGCTGCTCTCCGTTGGATCTTCTCTATCTCCTCTATCAACCCCATCTGGTGTGGATCCCACACTGCTGATCAGTATTCAAGCAGTGGGCGAATTACAGAGTGGACAGTGCGTAGCAATTGGGGGAGGAGCACCAGATTTAAGGCGAAATCTTCGACTATAAAAAATCGGTTATGGTGTGGGTTCCTGTAGTCATGTCCTAGTTCATGAACCACGGGCAATGTATCAGTGGCCAAGTAAGTGGTCCCGACAGATGGGATACCAGTTACTTTGGAATAAGGCTGGGCATCTCGGACATATTCTGAGTCGTGGTCACCTTTGTGCTCATACGGCAAAGACTACCAAATCCACCAGTTAGTCCCTCAACCGTTAGGGGTAAAACTCAATGGGACTCGGGGCAAGTAAGACTAGCAACGTGCTTCCTCGATACTTTAAATATGATGCTGGCAACAATCAGAGCAAAATGCCTCGGACCTTTGGAGATGACGGAGTCCCACCTCTAACTGACAAACCAGGGACTCCTAAAATACGACTTGGCAAACAAATGGTAATGAGATGGGAAGCTATTAATATCAATGGGAGCTACCCTGGGAAGAAGGTAGAGCTGGCAGAGGCTGCAAGTAAGATGGGGCTGGACGTTTTAGCTGTTAGTGACATTCGGGTAAGGGGTGAGAAAGAGGAGGAAGTGGGAGAATACAAGGTCTACCTGACAGGAGTCAAAGCAGGAATAGCACAATGGGATGTAGGGATTTACATCAGGAAAGAAATGCAACCCAGCATAGTTGCAGTAAGGTATGTAAACGAACGACTGATGTGGATAGATTTGACAGTGTCTAGCAAGAAAATTAAGATTGTGTCAGTATATTCGCATTGTGAAGGGACAGATCAAGATAAGATGGATAGTTTTTATGAGGCACTCACTGATGTAGTTGTTAGAGTAAAGGACAAGGACAATGTTCTGCTCATGGGTGATTTTAATGCCAGGATTGGAAATCGAACAGAAGGGTATGAAAAGGTTATGGGTAAATTTGGAGAGGATATGGAGGCCAACAGGAACGGGAAACAACTCTTGGATTTCTGTGCCAGTATGGGCTTAGTAATCACAAATTCCTTTTTTAAACATAAGAACATTCACTGGTATACTTGGGAAGGCAGGGGAACCAGATCTGTCATTGACTATATAATAACAGATCAGGAATTCAGGAAGGCTGTGAGGGACACACGTGTATTTAGGGGATTCTTTGATGAAACTGTTCATTATTTAATCTGCAGTGAAATTGGGATTGTGAGGCCGAAAGTGCAGGTGGGCAGGTCCATATGTAGGAGAATAAGAGTGGAGAAACTTCAGGATAAGGAAATCAGGCTCAAGTACATAACAGCGATCTCAGAAAGGTACCAGTTAGTTGAATGGTTGAATGTAGTTAATTACAGTCATTGGAAAAGGAATGGACAAGGTACAGGGACACAGTACTGTTGTTGTTGTTGTGGTCTTCAGTCCTGAGACTGATTTGATGCAGCTCTCCATGCTACTCTACTCTATCCTGTGCAAGCTTCTTCATCTCCCAGTACCTACTGCAACCTACATCCTTCTGAATCTGCTTAGTGTATTCATTTCTTGGTCTCCCTCTACAACTTTTACCCTCCACACTGCCCTCCAATGCTAAATTGGTGATCCCTTGATGCCTCAGAATATGTCCTACCAACCGATCCCTTCTTCTGGTCAAGTTGTGCCACAAACTTCTCCCCACTCCTATTCCATACTTCCTCATTAGTTATATGATCCACCCATCTAATCTTCAGCATTCTTCTGTAGCACCACATTTTGAAAGCTTCTATTCTCTTCTTGTCCAAACTATTTATCGGCCATGTTTCACTTCCATACATGGCTATACTCCATACAAATACTTTCAGAAATGACTTCCTGACACTTAAATCTATACTCGATGTTAACAAATTTGTTTTCTTCAGAAACGCTTTCCTTGCCATTGCCAGTCTACATTTTATATCCTCTCTACTTCGACCATCATCAGTTATTTCGCTCCCCAAATAGCAAAACTCCTTTACTACTTTAAGTGTCTCATTTCCTAATCTAATTCCCTCAGCATCACCCGACTTAATTCGGCTACATTCCATTATCCTCGTTTTGCTTTTGTTGATGTTCATCTTACATCTGCCTTTCAAGACACTGTCCATTCCATTCAACTGCTTTTCCAAGTCCTTTGCTGTCTCTGACAGAATTACAATGTCATCGGCGAACCTCAAAGTTTTTATTTCTTCTCCATGGATTTTAATACCTACTCCGAATTTTTCTTTTGTTTCCTTTACTGCTTGCTCAATATACAGATTGAATAACATCGGGGATAGGCTACAACCCTGTCTTACTCCCTTCCCAACCACTGCTTCCCTTTCGTGTCCCTCGACTCTTATAACTGCCATCTGGTTTCTGTACAAATTGTAAATAGCCTTTCGGTCCCTGTATTTTACCCCTGCCACCTTCAGAATATGAAAGAAAAGAATTGACACAGTACTAGAAGTGGCTAAAGAATGTCTTGGAACAGTAGTGAGTAAAAGTAGGATGAAGCAAACAGCTTGGTGGAATGACACAGTCAAGGCAGCCTGTAAAAGGAAAAAGAAGGCATATCAAAAATGGCTACATACTAGAACTCAGGTAGACAGAGAAAGTTATGTTGAAGAAAGAAACAAAGCCAAAGAGATAATTGCAGCTTCCAAGAAGAAATCATGGGAAGACTTTGGAAACAGGTTGGAGACTATGGGTCAAGCTGCTGGAAAACCATTTTGGAGTGTAATTAGCAGTCTTCGAAAGGGAGGTAAGAAGGAAATGACAAGTATTTTGGACAGGTCAGGAAAACTGCTGGTGAATCCTGTGGATGCCTTGGCCAGATGGAGGGAATATTTTGAACAGTTGCTCAATGTAGGTGAAAATACGATCAGCAATGTTTCAGATTTCGAGGTAGAATGAGATAGGAATGAGGATGGAAATAAAATCACATTTGAGGAAGTAGAGATAATGGTCAGTAGATTGCAGTGCAATAAAGCAGCTGGGGTGGATGAAATTAAGTCAGAACTCATCAAATACAGTGGAACGTCAAGTCTTAAATGGCTACACAGGATAATTGAAATGGCCAGGGAGTTGGGACAGGTTCCATCAGACTGGACAAAAGCAGTAATCACACCAATCTTTAAACATGGAAACAGAAAAGATTGTAACAACTACAGAGGTATCTCTTTAATCAGCGTTGTGGGTAAAATCTTCTCAGGTATTGTTGAAAGGAAAGTGCGATTATTAGTTGAGGACCAATTGGATGAAAATCAGTGTGGGTTTAGGCCTCTTAGAGGTTGTCAGGACCAGACCTTTAGCTTACGGCAAATAATGGAGAAGTGTTATGAGTGGAACAGGGAACTGTATCTATGCTTTATAGATCTAGCATATGACCAGATTCCTAGGAGAAAGTTATTGTCTGTTCTATGAGATTATGGAATATGAGGCAAACTTTTGCAAGCAATTAAAGGTCTTTACATGGATAGTCAGGCAGCAGTTAGAGTTGACGGTAAATTGAGTTCATGGTTCAGAGTAGTTTCAGGGGTAAGACAAGGCTGCAACCTGTCTCCACTGTTGTTCATATTATTTATGGATCATATGTTGAAAACAATAGACTGGCTGGGTGAGATCAAGACATGTGAACACAAAATAAGCAGTCTTTAATATGCGGATGACTTAGTTGTGATGGCAGATTCGATTGAAAGTTTGCAAAGTAATATTTCAGAGCTAGATCAGAAATGTAAGGATTATGGTATGAAGATTAGCATCTCCAAAATGAAAGTAATGTCAATGGGAAAGAAATATAAACGGATTGAGATCCAAATAGGAGGAACAAAGTTAGAACAGGTGGACAGTTTCAAGTACTTACGATGCATATTCTCACAGGATGGCAACATAGTGAAAGAACTGGAAGCGAGGTGTAGCAAAGCTAATGCAGTGAGCGCTCAGCTAAGATCTACTCTCTTCTGCAAGAAGGAAGTCAGTACCAAGACTAAGTTATCTGTGCACCATTCAATCTTTCGGCCAACTTTGTTGTATGGGAGCGAAAGCTGGGTGGATTCAGGTTACCTTATCAACAAGGTTGAGGTTATGGATATGAAAGTAGCTAGGATGATTGCAGGTACTAGTAGATGGGAACAATGGCAGGAGTGTGTCCACAATGAGGAAATCAAAGAAAAACTGGGAATGAACTCTATAGATGTAGTAGTCAGGATGAACAGGCTTAGATGGTGGGATCATGTTACACGCATGGGAGAAGCAAGGTTACCCAAGAGACTCATGGGTTCAGCAGTAGAGGGTAGGAGGAGTCGGGGCAGACCAAGGAGAAGGTACCTGGATTCGGTTAAGAATGATTTTGAAGTAATAGGTTTAACATCAGAAGAGGCACCAGTGTTAGCACTGAATAGGGGATCATGGAGGAATTTAATAAGGGGGCTATGCTCCAGACTGAACGCTGAAAGGCATAATCAGTCTTAAATGATGATGATGATGATCTGTCCCTTTACAGTGATATTACAGTTATCCCCTGCACCTGCATTATAATATACTGTTTGAAACACGTATTGCCACCACTCTCATTACTTACTGTTTGGTTCCCCTTGAATCTAAGTCTACACACTTTGGCTGATCAGCAGGTGGTGCAAAACTTTTTTTGATCAGTTTAGTCTCAAGGTCATGCAGGCACAAGCCATGCACGGTCCTATTGAAAATGACAAACACCAGCCAACAATGCCCAAACAGCAGTCATTAAGCCTTGACCAGGCTCATCATTACAACAATGTCTCCCGCACTCTATCAACAATCCAACATTTAAGAAAATAAAAACAATGTGATAGTCTCAATGTGACGAGAGGCAGTATTCTAACATTCACCCTCTTTTCCCTCCCTAGACAACCACCATGCCTTCATGCATTAGCTACATTACTATGCATCGTTGCTCTGGTAATGCAAGTGAAATGTGTACAGTGTAGCCAATAATTTTTCTCCAGTTCTGTATACAGAGGTAAAGACACACAAATTTTATTTGCAGTTTCGAGGTGATATGAGTAAACCTTAGTGGTGAAGGGTATGCAATTATTTTATGTCATTTTTCTCTCATAAATCTCCTAGTTCAATACTAATTGTTCTCAGTAGTTCATTGAAGAACATAAATGTAATTATATTCGCACACTTCTCAGTAAGACTTTTACGGGAAGGGGGGAAGGGGGGCAGGAGCTATGGCATATCTGAAAGTATTTGCAAAAAAGATGTCAGTCATTTCCAGTACAGTGGAAATGCTTTTGAGTTAAAGGAGGTCACCAAATCACAATGCAAAAGCAACAAAACAGTACCTGGACCTACACTGGAATACTCAGAACTCACTTGACTATCCGTATCAGTAGCAGGCAGATCAACCACAGGGACTCAAGTTGGAAAAAGGAAAGAAATGTTCCAGATATAATTAATAAAGTTTGGTGAACAAACATTCCGCACCACTACAACAAAACAAGTAGAGGTTCAGTCAACAAAGGTGTTGGTAATCACTAAGTAACAATGTAAGTTAAACTCACACAGAAAAGCTCAAAATATGTACATATCACTTCGTATCGAGAACTAAGATAGAATAATTCTTGTAAATTGCAAGAAAACTAGTGTTTGGATGCATGCATTTGAGCTAGGTGTAGACTGCAATAAAATCTCTCCATAATCCACTGCAGCTTGTCCTGAAATTAGGCATCATTTCAGTGTCCTTAGATCATAATTTTTTTTACACAGACAGAGAGTCCACTGCTGTTGCAGTATCAGAAAAGTGAGACATATCTTACGAAATATTAGTGTACAGCAAATTGTTATGAAGTTCTTAGTTCATAACATTTACTACGTTCACATTTCAGTCTGAAAATTTTAATTAATTTGACTAGTGTGATACAGATGTATTCACCGTGTAAGATACTCAACCAGCGACATGATATTGCAGCCCTGCATGTGGCCAACACATAACTACAGGTACTGATCAACAACACTTCCACAGACCATGCACTTGTGTGAACAGCCATCACAGCACTTTCAGTAGCTACCACTACAATGCCAGCCACTGATCTGGTGTCCCTCTCTATGGACAGTGTTCACTGCAGCTATCCTATTGCTCCTACAGCAAGCAACCCACTCCTCCACGTCAGTAGACTGCACTCGTTCTACAACTGTCAAACCAACAAGCAAAGCAGCTACTACAATTGACACTGTCCCGCATGCTCACATTGAGCCCACACACCCTCACGCCATCTCGTCTGCTGCGGACACAGACCATGCTCCTCTCACCATCTCACTGCATACAACAGCTTGCCTGGAGTCTACACCTGCAGCTGCTAGCACAGTACCTGATGGCAGAGAATCTTCACCACCTTTGCCTTCCTATTCTACAGGTCAGTTCTCAGTTTCACAGTGCTGTATGTGATGTTTTCTGTTCTGGAGTGCCTTCTGCTTGAGTAGGCCCAATGAGGTTTGCCATTAAAGTCATTACAAATGGTACATGTCATACGCTACAAACTACAGGAGGACCCCCTGTCAACCCAAAAGCATGCCATATGTCAACGAGGAAAATTCGCGCTGCAAAAGAACGCATTCAGGAACTTTTCCAACTATGAATCAAACATCCTTCTGACAGTAATTGGTCATCATCTATTCATCTTGTCTCCAAAAAGGACTCAACCCTCAGACTTTATAGAGACTACCGTACACTCAATGCCCGCACCATTTTAGACAACTACCCCATTCCCCGCATTCAAGATTTTGCGTTGCAGTTACAAGATGCTCGGCATTTTAGCATCATTGACTGCCATAAGGCATATCATCAGATTCCAATGCAGACAGACGACATCCATAAGATGGCCATTATAACCCCCTTTGTCTTGTTCGAGTATTGCTATATGCCTTATGGACTTAAAAATGCAGCTCATATTTGGCAACATTTTGTAGACTCATTATTTTGCCAGTTCCCATTTTTTCATGCTTACCTTGATGGCATTTTAATTTTCTCCACCTCTGCTAATAAACATGAGCAAAATCTAAACGAAGACAAATCCCAGCTGCACCAGCCAGAAGTTACATTTCTGGGCCACACAGTGAACTCTGAATGCATATGCGCCATGTCTGAATGTGTCGCTCACATTACAAGTTTACCACCACCTGTCACTATTTGCGAGTTATGTCACATGATCAATTTTTTCAAATGCCACATCCCTCATGCTGCCTTCCTACAGTATCCTCTAACTGATTCCTTGCAAGGCAGACATACCTCAAGCAATCACAAAGTTATGTGGGTCCAGGACATGACTTCCACATTCAGCAACCTAAACCCGGCCCTGGTAACAAAATCACACTACGCTATCCTCGTGCCGATGTGCCTATCTCAATCACTACAGACACTAGTGACACCATGATCAGCGCCGTGCTGCAGCAACACATTCACAAAGACTCTCAACCATTTTGTTTCTTTTCAAAAAACTATCTGCCTCTCATGTAAATGGCCAGCATTTGACAGGGAGCTACTGGCTATTTATGAAACCACACGCTGAGAGGATAAAGAAGGGACATGATGTCACCATTTACACAGATCACCGTCCACTGGTTGATGTGCTGCATAACCCTGCTAGTGATCTCCCTCCACGTCACTTCAGGCATATTGATTTCATCAGCCAAATATACAACAGACATACATTTTATCAGAGGCTGGGTAACATCATAGCCAACTACATGTTATGCATTAATAACATTATGAGCCTGTTTGATCCCACAGAGCTCGTGCGACTACAAACTATTGATCTGGAGGTACAGTTGTTAGCTACTAACAGTTCCGACTCTCTCCACATTCAACCATGTCCTTTCTCTGGCACCACAAACTAATTCTGTGTGATACTTTGACTAACATACCAAGACCACTTGTACTCCTTCCCCTTCGGCAGGCCATTTTCTCTTCGCTGCACAGTCTAGCTCATCTGAGCATCAGAGTGATGGTATGCCTAGTAACTGAACGTTTCATTTATCCACATACAAAAAAAAAAAAGGCTGGCGTGACTATCATGAGTGGGCAAGAGCCTGTGTATCTTGTGATTGTGCCAAAGTTGGTCAAAATGCACATCCCCTTTGGTGACACTTTGAAATACCAAAGGGACACTTCAGACACATTCATATGCACCTTGTTGGCCCCCTGTTCCCTTCTAATAGCCACCATTACATATGTCAGTCACTTACTGTATTATATGGTGGGTAGAGGCAGCTCCTTTGAACAGTACCTCAGCAATTACCATGGTTTGAGCATTCATTACCTGCTGGCCCTCCCGTTTCTGCTGTGCCCTGCATCCATCACCACAGATCAGGGCAAGCAATTCGAATCTCTACTCTTCAAATGACTGTGTGTCCTATGAAGTGCCAAGCATTTCCATACAACAGCCTACCACCCCTAAAGTAACAGATTAGTGGAGCGCTGGCTCTGCACACTAAGGGCAGCATTTATGTGCCACTCCGACTCTTAGTCTGATGCCCTTCCGTGGGTACTGATAGGCATTCACACGGCATATAAAAATTATTTAAAAGCCTCTCTGGCAGAGATCCTTTACTACAAACCCCTGGTAATCCCAGCAGAATCTGTTGAGGACACTACTTCTCTTCATGAAGAGAGGCTTCCCTCCTTAGTTGAGCAAGTTTGCTCTCATATCTTGCATACACACATACTATGACCATGAGCACTTACTCGCCCACCTGTCTTTTTACACAAGGAACTTGCAGACTGTGACTTTATCATGCTGCACGGTGATACCATTCACCCTGCTCTTACTCCACCATATTCAGCACCTCACTGGGTTCTCAACAATGCTAAAAACACTATGACCATCCTGCTAAGTGGTATACCACAAATGGTCTCTCTTCATAGAGTTAAACCAGCAAGGGTCCTCACTGAACATATCTCAAATGATGAAGCCTCAGTGCTTCCTCCAACTGTCAACACAACAAGTGAACTGGTTTCTAGTGATTGTTCAGCAGGCACTTCCTTTCCACCCTCCTTTATATCTTGTGAAGCCAGTGTTAGTGATCATGTCTCCCCCCAGTGACAGTGATGCGTCTGATGAACTTCCCATACCCTTCTCTTCACCGCCAACACCACACTCAACTATAACCACATGGACCATGTTTACTGTTGACATCTCAGCATTCTCAGTGAATAAGATGTCAGTATGACATCACAATGACTATTTGTTTGTTTTTTGCATACCTTCTCATGTATGTAAATCTAAGTATGTTACCTTCACGCTCGTCCTAGCTATTCACTTACCCAAAGATTTTGTCAACAGTTCCCTTCGAGATTTTATCAACGAGGATGACATACTGTCAATTGTCATTCTATGTGACCATACACAGTCCCTCCCTTCCCCTCCTATTCAGATGCCGCGACCCCGCACCCCTACACCATTTGATGTGGATGAAAGTTTATGTTATGTCTTCTCTGATTGCCTTCCCAATACAATTCCCTTCTCCTTTTATTCCTAAACCATGACACCATGCTCCGCACTCCCAGGGGGAGAGGTGGGGGGTGGGGGTCTCTGTGGCAGTTTGATACATTGATCCATGTGATCTCTCTTTATGATGATCTCTGACCTCATTTGATGTCTGCTTTTGTTCTGTGTTGTTGCGTTTTGTGATCACGAAGTGAGTAACTTATACCTTTACAATGAGGTGGTGTTAAATGTTATTATTTCACCACAATATCACTACTCACCACACAGCAATACTAGTCAAAGATACTTACAAGAAATAATAAGCATTAATACTGGTAAACTAAATATTTTTGGTCAATTATGTGTGTTTCTTCGTATGCTTTTGCAGTTATACTATGTGCTCACCATTAACATACTTTGCTTGTTGAAAGCTATTTTTATATTAATTTGATGTGTGCGAGATATGTCACACTGCACGGCTTTATCCTTAACAATTTAAGGTTGAGGTAACGAACATAAAAGTTGTGGCAAAAGAGTGTCAAAGCATGCTGAAACACCATTCTCATATAAAAACAAAATGGGCTCTACTTCAAGTACACCTATTTTTGAAACAAATTTCATCCATCAGAGAAGCATAAGCTTCCATGAAGGAATGGGAGATCTTGTAAATCAGAATGTTTTGTGGATTACCTGTGGCTACATTATGAAGAAAAGAGTGGCAGTGTTTTCTGCTTTGACTGCATTTGGTCCACCCACTTAATGAACAATAGAAAGCCGCAGAAAGAGACAATTTTTCTTAAAGAAGGTTTCTATAAATGGAAATAAAAAAACTACAGAAAAGTTCAAGATACATGTGAAGAGTCTTTTTCATTGAGGATCTCTCGTAATTACTCAGCAACATGAAAATAGAATGCCTGTAATTGACCGAGTTGCGCGATGTCTGCTGACCAATCAGGAAAAAGCTAGAACTGCTTTACTAGTAATTTTCAGTTCACTCAGATTCCTCGGTCAAACAGGAAATGCACTGAGAGGTAATGAAATGGTCTCTGGTAACCTCATGACACTTCTCAATGAGAGGAAGAATGATGTGATAGAACTGAAGATATCGCTGAAACATAGCGTCACTTGGTTTGGGCCTGCAATATGAAACAAAGTACTGGAAATTATGGCTCATGTGATTAAGTGAGAAATTGTGCAGAAAATAAAAAATTCCCTATTTTATGGAACTATGGAAGGTTCAATGACAGACATGGCTGGCCAGTAGCAGTTCACTCTTTGTGTCTGTTGTCTTGACCCTTAGGTGTTCGAAATAAAAGAACTTTTACTGTGTTTATACAGACTCCAAGGCACAAATTCTAGGACTACCATTAAAGACTTCCTTCTAAAACTGTAACTGGAAATAGAGTTCATATGCATCCTCTATTTTGGTGGTGAAGTTAATGTGCCTGGGGAGAACAAAGGTTTAAGGAAATCCTTCTTCAAGACCAGTCAAAGAGTTGTTACATCCACTGCAGGAATCATTGTTTGGATCTGGCACAGTAAGTTTCAAGAAGCTGTGATCCATTGGGTGATGTAATGGTAACTGTGAAAGATGTCTTGACTATAATTCTAGAATCTGCAAAAAGAAAGATGCGTATGCAGATGTTGTGCTGCCATCTGGTGTTGATGAGATGAATCCAAACCAAAAGTTCAATGACTGATTCCAATGTGTCCCACCCGATGAGCCTTTTAGAGTGAAATCTTTGACATGTTTCAGGGAAAACTATAAGCAAGTCCACAAAACGGTGACTGAAATAGTGAATGTACCGAGCTCAATTAGAGATGAAAGAAGTTCAGACCTGTGGGGCTATGCGAAGTGGCTCGAAAAGTTTGAAACTATATTTATACAACAGTTTGGACGGTGTGAGGAACCAGCCAGACCCCTACAGAATCGAAGGTTCTAAAAGTAACTCTTGCAAATCATAGAACTACGGAAGCATTTAATATGCTGTAAGAGAAATCCAGAGATTATTCTAAAAATCTAAATTTGAGGACCCAAATATCCCATGTCTTAGAAAAATAACAGCAAAACTGCAACACATAGAAATACCATCTGTTCCCAAAGAATTGTCTCAAGAATGTAAATTCAGGAAATATTTGTTTTAAATTCTTGCAGCTGATTCTTGGGTGTAGTGTGAGGATTGAATCACCTGCAAAGGAGTGCCTCCCTTGTCACTCATTATTATCCTGCACTGGAACAACTGAACCATAATCTTTGCTACGCTTTAGTTATCTATCATCATGCCCAGAAAAGAAGGAAATCCTATCCAAGATAATTGCCATCCCCATAAAGTGGCATTCCATTCCTCACACAACTTACACAACACCCTGTTCTGTCCCTTTGCCACTCCCACCCCCTACCCCATTGTCATAGGGACCATAACCAGAGAAAGGTTCAAGACCTTTTCAATCCACCCACCCAGCACAACCTAAAATATAAAATGTCACCTTCAGCTGTCTATATTTCAAATTTTATTCTATTTTTGTGATAAGTTTTGGCATTTCACTATGCCATCTCCAGGCCTCTCGACCAATGTGTAGGAAGAATACAATCTCACATGCAGTCAAAATAGAGGCCAACATTCAGTAACTGGTATCCATAGACTTCTTTATTACCAAAGCAATCCCTTCCTTCAGTGTGTTGTTGCAGGTCTTTCTGTGGACGTAAACTCAGTTTCCATGTTTAGGGATTTGGTGAGGCAAGATTTGAGATTTAGAAAGATGAACAGGGAGCAGGGTTTTCTGAGGTGGCGTTGTACATGCTGCTTTATTTACTAGAGGGCAAGAACTTCAATGTGAGAGAAGAGATGCAGGAATTTGAGATTGCAGAGCAGGAGAATTTTGCAAATGGAGAAGAGGTATTCAAGGAGGTTTGGGCCTGCAGGACTAGGTTGGTGAGGACTATGGACTGGCAAAATTTGAACAGATGGAAGCCATTGTGAAAGGAGGGATTGCAGCTAGGAATGGGTAATTTGATGGGAAGTGCAACTGAGGGGATTCCATGAGCTAGGCGAAAATGCAAGAGCAGAATGTGAGACCAGGTTCTGGATAGGGATAGGGAAACTTTTCTGTATTGGCACAGATGGAAGAAGCAAGGATCCATGGTGGAGGATAAAAATGCGTAAAAATACATAAATTATGTAAGGATACATGTGAAAAATAGGAAAAATTTGTGGAAAAAATAGTAAAAAGAAGGAAACAGATGAAGTGTGGGATAAAAAGGTGAAACCTGAGGGAGTAGAGCCAGTAGTGAAAGTCAAACATGAACTAAAATTGATGTGAAAACACAATGACATCGAAGAAAAAATAAATTAAAAGACAATAACATGGGATGTATGGGGGGACGGGGGTTATGTGTGAAGATGAAGTGAATGGATTAGGTGAATTTAGTATGTGTAAGTTGAAATAAGAGAAAAGAAAGAGAGATGGTTGGAGGTGTGTATTAGGTCAAAGTCCAACAAGTTTGCGAAAATATGTTAAAGTGAGGCAGGAAGAATGGTCAAATTGAAGGTCAAGGTTTAATTGTGTTAGTGAGAATAATGTGGAAGGCCTTCACACACTGAAATTACCCTCTGAACCATATACAGGAACAGATCTCCTGTGCCTTGTCTCTCCTGTCACTTACCACCTCCCACATTCCCACCATCTGGCCACAAAGGAGCACTCACCTCCTGACTCAGTGCCACCCTAGACTGGAGAAAATGAGACATATTCTGTGCCAGGACTGTTACTACCTCCTGTTATGCTCTGAAACGAGGAATATCCCTCCCACTATCCTCTCCACTCCTCCAACAGTGATATTCTGCCACCCACTGACCCTACACAATATCCTTCTCCATCCCTAATACACCCTCTGCTCCCATCCCCTTGCTTCATGGTTCATGTCCCTGCAGCAAATGTAGATGCAAGACCTGTTGCATATATCTTCCCACCATCACCTACTCCAGTCCGATCATAGGCATCACCTATTCCATCATAGGCAAGGCTACCTGGAAAGCAGTCATGTGGTCTACAGACTAAGCTGCTATCACTGTGTTGGTTTCTACTTGAAAATGACAACCAACAACCAATCTGTCCACATGAATGGCCACCAGAAAACTGTTGCCAAGAGACAAATGGACCTCCCAGTTGCTGAGCATGCTGCCCAACACAATGTGCTGCATTTCAGTGACTGCTTCACAGCCTGTGTCATCTGGATCCTTCCTATCAACACCAGCTTTTCTTAATTACACAGGTGGAAACTCTCCCTGCAATATATCCTACGCTCCCTGTAACCCTCCTGGCCTCAAGCTGCTAATGTGCTTTCCTCAGTCTGCCACCTAGGGACACACTCTCTAGGATTCAGGTTCCCCTTAGAATTTTCTAATAAATAACATAATTATTTCAGTTACCAACATTTACACATGCTATACCTCAAGAATTACACTATTAGTTGAGCAATTTGCTTTGTGCTTTATATTACACATTACTAAACTGCTTTGATATTTTTATGCTGATGTTCTGAAGCCTTCAAAATGATAATGTTATATGACAGTAACTGTGCTAGAGATTGGAGTTATTATTCCTTTAGATTTAACAATTTTGTTTTAACAAATTATAAACTCAGAAATATGTTATTACTTGAGTCAGTGTGGCTCGCTGTTTAAATTTATTTTTTGTTTTTAAAATCACCTGCCTTCTAAAACTCACCATGATGTCAATACCGAGATCAGATTGGAATCTCTGATCACCGCATATCTTTGGCAAGGTGGCTTCCCATGTTTTGCAAGGTGACAGAACAAGGAAGAAGGGGGTTGCTGGGAGTTGGCTCTGGACTGTGTGTGAGGAGTGACGTCGGTGTCAGAGGGCAAGGCTGCTTGGTCAGTGGGCCCCGCAGAAGCAGTTGGTTGGGGACGGAATGCCATGGGCTCAAAGATCCTAGTGTGGAGGGCCATTGTTGTCCTGATGGCGGTCATTCAAGCACTGAGAAGTGGTTCCTTGGTTCTGCCTTGCATTCCGATGAAGAATTACGGCAAGTTTAGTGTATGAGGTGAACATAAGAATTCTAAAAACGTGCACATTGGTGGTGCATAGGTCAGACTTGCGAGTGGTGTAAGCTTTGCTTCAGTACTGCAGTCTCCAGTTAGAGTGCTGGTTGGGAGGAGAGCACTGATATCGGCATTGTCATCTAATTACATGCTTCAACGTAAATGACTGTTTTGGATTGAAGGTGGATCCAAGTGAGAGACCAAATCATTGCTCGTTCAAATGTTCAAATGGCTCTGAACACTATGGGACTCAACATCTGAGGTCATCAGTCCACTAGAACTTAGAACTACTTAAACCTAACTAACCTAAGGACATCACACACATCCATGTCCAAGACAGGATTTGAACCTGTGAACATAGCAGTCACGCAGTTCCGGACTGAAGTGCCTAGAACCACTCGGCGACAATGGCCGGCAGTGCTTGTTTTATTAAGAAACTTCAGTTGGCCCCCAGCTTATTAAACTCTGTTATCTGCAGTTATAATGAGTAATTTGACACACTGGTAGTGTCCACAAGTGAACTTTTGAGGTACTCTTAAGTGTTAGTAGTAATGGAAAGATTGACTGTGGGGCTTTTCAGTCGGACACTTATGAATCGTGTTAACTTCTTACAGTATTTTATGGTTCTGCTTGTTGTGGTGAAAATGCTGATAGCATTTCATAATTTAGCTTGGGACATCACTCTTTGGTTTGGTGTGGCCCTCCCAAGAATTTAAAGCCCCAGATATTTTTTTACTGCCTTTGCTGAGGTTCCCTTGCAAAAGTTGTTGTCTACCCCACCTTACTGATGTTTTCTGTGGTGCAGTGTAGTCAAAGTATTCCGTATTACCGAATCCACTCCCTCAGCCTTTTTAAGATTTGCGAGCTGCCCCCATATCGACGTATAATCCCAGTATGCAATTTGTGTAAGTTGGTTGCACCCTGTTAACATTTTGTACATCGTGGAAAAACTTTCCCATGCTGTACCTGATCCTGAAGGAGACCACAGTCACAACAGTGTATAACCACTACGAAATCAAAAGACATGAATTGAATATTATTTTTTTAATGCATGTAACCACTGAGCTTAAGAGTGGATTTGTGTGTTTTATTTATTTATTTTGAAAGCAAAAGATTTACATACCCGATTAATTATAACATCTATGCTTAATTATTGGTCATAATTCATTGGGTGTCATATGCCATCACATGTAAGGATGTTTACGGTGTAAAGTGTTCAAAGGAAGGAAAATAATTTGTGATACGGTGCACATCATATAGGCTATGAGGTCTGAGTGTACATAGATAGTAATCATACTTTATTGTATTTAAGTTGTTGTTTTAATTAAAATTTTGTGATCAATATTTTATTGCCTTTAGAGATTGTAGGTGATATCTAGGAAAATTTTGGTATTGCCATGTGGCATTAGAATCTTTTATTTAACCTTGCATTATGCAATTTGTATTTTTCCATTGCTTAAAAAGGGGTTTTGAGTTTTTCATTGTAAATTGATTCTCTGAGCTGTTCTTTGATCTGTTATGACAGGATGGCCACCAAGTTATAAGTGTATCATGTGTCTCCACACAAAAATGTAAATTTCGGTAGTAAAACGAAAATGTGTGCAAGTTGTAAGAATGAAATACTGATATCCAGTCTACAGTTTACAATCGACGCTCAAAAGGTGGAAATAAGTAAACTACAATCTGAAAAACATGAAACGCTAATGAAGAAAGAAGACTCAGTCTCGGGAAAATGGAAGATAATGACTAATGGAAGTTGTACTCAGAAAGTAAAAGCTCTGAAAGACAGTGAAAATTTAGTGTAAAAAAACTCATCTAAAGTGCTTTCTGCTGTGGATTCAGTGAACATGTCGGAAAGCATTGAAAAGTTGGAAAACAAAGCAGGCAAACAGTTGCTCATTGTAAGTAGGTCAAAAAGTGAAAATACTGCACCAGGAGATAGTCTAAAAACTCCAAAAATAAGTTACACTACCGCAGACTTCAACGCAACAAAAGAAACTACATGAAAAAACATATCTCCAGCGAAACTGCAAACTGAAGAATGTTTACAATACATGCAGCACAAAAAAAAAAAAAAAAAAAAAAAAAAAAAAAAAAAAAAAAAAAAAAAAAAAAAAACCTAGCCAGGTGAGAAGAACGACCTTAAATCCTCTGATGAAACATAAAACAATCTGTGTGTTAGGTGATGGTCACGGCCGTGAAATTTCTGAAATGTTGATGAGAACATGTAGTTTCAAGGCATCTGGTTTCATAAAGCCAGGGGCTCCATTGAGTGAAATAACAGACCTAACATCAACTGATGTAGCTAATTTGAACAAAGATGATTTTGCCACATTAATAGGAGGATCAAAAGAAGTCTGTAGAAACGAGATATACAAGGTTATTACAGAAATGAGGAAATGTTTAAGGGGACCATACCCTGCCTATCTAACCCATGTTAATTTAGGCAAGAATTTGACCCATTTCTGTAAAAATACTATTTGATGCAGGACCTTAATATTTCACTGTATGTTACATGGTGCTAATAGAGTCAACTGCACTAAAATCAACTTTATCCATTTTATAGTTTTTAAGAAATACTTTTTTAAATTTATTAACAGAAAAGTATTAAGTTTTTTCTGCAGAAAATATTTTTGTGCACTTCCTAATGGGGGAATATTAATTAATGTAGTACCAGAGGTGGCTTTTTATGTTACGCAGAGTCTCTGAAAATTTCATTCATTTATCTATGATAGTTTCTGATATAATGGGGCATATGTACTGAAAATTTTAGTTTGCGGGAAATTGACTTTCAAGAAAGAACTTTTGAAATTTGTTACTTACAGTTAATTAAAACTGTTCTGCTGCATATGATGGCCCTTCTTTGGCCTCTAGCAGGTCTTCCAGCTTCTTTTCCACCTTCCTGGATGTTTGTCTTGTTTTCTTGGCCATATTAGATGTAGACCTGTCTGCATCGACTATCCTCATTTTATCGCAATGTGATCATATTTTCACCAGGATTTTCAGTACCCAACACTTTCCAATATTATCATAATTGAATGTAATAACAGCATCATGAACTCCTAGTTTCATTGTATAAATGCCTACAAATACAGTTTTAGGAAGGGGGTTCCAAATTATGCTGTTGAAACATTCATTTGGGTTCTGTGTCTGCCCATGCAGACATTTCCTTAGAAGGTCAGGATGAGGTCTCTGATAATAGGTTTAATTGCTGTAATAATAGCAGCAGGAAGAGAATGCTGGTGAGAATAAGATTCTCTAGTTGCTTGAGCACTATTGTATTCGCACCACGAATTTTCTTCTGATGGACACAATCCATGACATGGCTTATCATTAGTAGAGGACTTATGGAAGAAATGGCCCAAACATCTCTTTTCATTGCCTCCAGACATTCTTTATTTCTCTTAATTGCCTGCCCATAGCATACCTGCAAGTTTTCTATAACAACTACTCAAAATCGCACTTGAACAAAACTAGCCACGTGTTTGAAAGCGTGTTGTTTACAAACAGCAGAAACAAAAGAATACTGATGGTTGCATCATTCCAAGGATAGCCAACACACTTGGGAGTAAAAAAACCCTAATGTGCAATGTAGAGGATTTAAAGATCTAAAATATCTGCAGAAAAGTGGATGACAGAAAAACAAGTGTGGCACATAAACACACGTGGTAGGAAAATGCTCTTTAAATGCTCTAAAAATATTTTTTTCAGCAAAATCCTTTTCAGATTATGAGAAACAAACAATCAAGTCCTCAGTCAAATGAAAATTATGAAACAGTTTAAACAGAAGAGGACGGATGTGGATGAAGCAAATCTTATACAAGCTCCAGAAGTTAACTCACCTGCTGATTGCCACCAGCAAACAGAAGCCACACACAAGAAAGATACCAAAAATTTTTAGGGTAAGTGCTGTATTAGAAATGCCTTTAGATAAAGAATCAGAAACCGTTTCAGCTTAAGTTACTAAATACCCAAATTTTGCTACACAACACCATAACATTTAGTCACTCACAAATAAAATTTACATGTTGGAAACACTACTCCAGTATGCACTAAATGCAGACATAATTTGCATTACTGAACATTGGCTACAAAATGGCTAAGTAACATTAACCTTAATCTCAGGATATAGATTAGCAAGTCAGTTTAGCTAAGAGTTTTCCAAACATGGTGGCTCTGCTATCTTTGTGAAAGAACAAATAAAGTTCTGTGATGTCAGTAAAAGTTATATTGACTCAATTGAAAAAGACTTTGAACTTTCCATTACTAAACTGCCAGAGCTTAATTTTCATAGTTAATAACATATATTGAGCACCAGGTGGAAGCCTGCCAGTTGTCATGAATAAACTAGAGGTTCTGCTGATCAGGATCAGTACACTAAATATGAAGATAGTGCTTTGTGGGGATTTCAGTATTGATTTTTCAGAAGACAGCAGCACCAGAGATGCTTTGATAAATATGGCCAACATATTCAATATGATTCTTACAATACACTCCCTAACAAGATTAACAGAATGCACAAATTCCATTATTGACCAAATATTCATCTCAGAAACAAATTATAGAGTCACAAGCAAAGTACTGAGCATGGGTTGTAGTGATCGTGAGGCATAGCTGCTGTGTATATGGGTCCGGCCATCCTGGTATAGGTTTTCCGTGAATTCCCTAAATTGCTCCAGGCAAATGCCGGGATGGTTCCTTTGAAAGGACACAGCCGACTTCCTTCCCTGTCCTTCCCTAATCCAATGAGACCGATGACCTTGCTGTCTGGTCTCCTCCCCCCAAAACAACCCAACAACTGCTGTGTATAGAAATGCCAACAAGTAGTAGCAGTTCCAAAAAAGAAGTTGAAAAAAGAACCTTTTCTGAAGATAGCATTAGAATTTTTAATCTCTGGGGAAAATTGGGAAAGCATCACCACCAAGAACAATGTTGATAGCATGTACATGAGTTTTCAGAGCATCTTTCTTAACTATTTTAATGTAGCATTTCCAAAAGTAGTAAAAACAGTATAACCTAACAATAATAAGTAATGAGTAACTAACGGCATAAACATTTCCAGTGAGAGAAGTAGATTTATGAGTACTGTTGAAAGAAATATAGAGTAACCCAAGAATTCGCAGATTATTCAAAGGCCTACAAAAGAATCTATGGTAGAGTAGTCAAAGAGGCAAAAGTTATATGGAATGACAATTTGATAAGAAACTCATCTAACAAAAGATCCATGTTGAGAGTTATAAAGAAAGAAACTTGTAGTTCAGCACCAAAGAAAAATTCATTAACACTAGAAGGCACAAAAGTCACAGACCCAAATTCAGTTGTGGAAAAATTCAATGAATACATCTTCTCTAGCTGAAGACCTCATTCAGGTACACTTTCAAGGACCAGTCCCAAGTTTCTCCAGCAAGTTAGTGATCTCAACGGCTTCTATGTATGTTTATGAAACAAAACCCAATGAAATTATAAGTAAAATTAAATCATTAAGCAATAAAATGTCGTCAAGTGGTCTTGATGAAGTACCTGATTTCATATTAAAAGCATGTGATCACCACATAGCAAACCCTTTGGCAAAAATTTTCAACCTCTCTTTAAAAGCTGGTGTATTTTCAGATATTTTTAAAATAGCAAAAGTTTTACCATTGCTAAAAAAAGTTTCTTTTGAAAAAATATCAAACTAACAACCCATGTCACAGTTAAGTCCCTTCTCAAAAATTCTAGAAAAACTCTTCTATGACAGGCTTTTAAGTTTCATAAATAAATATGCACCTCTTACAGTACAACAACATGGTTTTAGGAAGTCTAAATCTACACAGAGAGCAATTTTCAAATTCTTAGACTCCATTTTAAAATCCCTTGATCAACATAAATTAGCTGCAAGTATTTTTCTAGATCTATCAAAAGCCTTTGACATCCTGGACCATAAAATTCTGCTCAAAAAATTAGAAAGACTAGGAGTAAGAGGTGTAGCACATAGCTGGTTGTGTTCATACCTAAAAACTGCAGGTACAAAGTATCACTTCAGTATGAATTCAACAAAATGAATAAACCAAGAGACAACTCCTTTCTTTCTAGCGAATTACCAATAAAATATGGTGTACCACAGGGCTCAATCTTACGTCCACTACTCTTTTTGATTTATGTGGACGACTTAGTTGAATATATGAGTCCCACAAAAACTATCCTGTTTGCCAATGAAAAGACTTTCTGAGTGGTTCACAAAAAACAAACTCATTATAAATACTGAAAAAAACTGTGTGTGTCAATTTTCATTTAATCCCTCCAACTAATGAAATGTCTATTCAAGCACAATTAAAAAATGATCCCCTAGAAAATGTAAGTGTCTCAAAATTTTTGGGCCTATGGGTTCAGCACGACTTAAAAGTGGGATATACATATAAATAACTTGTTTAGGAAACTATCATCTGTGTGCTATGGCCTAAGAATTTTAAAGGCCACAACAAGCAAAACAACAGTACTGCAGGCATACTATGCACAGTTCCATTCACTAGTTCGATATGGGATCATTTTCTGGGGATACTCAACTCACAATGTAAAGGTTTTTAGAATGCAAAAAAGAGCTCTAAGAATAATTTGTGGCCTTAAAAAGATGGAGTCCTGTAAATCCCATTTTACTGAGCTTGGTGTTCTAAATGTTCCAAGTTTATTCATCTATGAAACTATCTTGTTCACTAGGAACTACCTCCTGAAAACAGGCAAACTGCTACAGAACAAAAATGTACACAACTATAGTAGCAGAGGGAAATCAAATGTACATCAAAAATATCACAGAACAACCATCTATCAGAGGAGCATAATTAACATTGGTGTAATACTACACAATAAGATACCAGAGGAAAAAAAGTGCTACTCATCCAATATTTAAAGCTAAAGTAAAGGCATTTCTAATAAAGCACTGTTTCTATTCTGTTAGAGAATTTCTGAATATGTAACAGAATTAATTGTAATTGGACCTATTTTTAATTTGCCTACTATTTTGCTAATGTTATGTATTATTGTAACTTATCTTTGACCTGTTCAATATCAATTGTACAATTTGTGCTGTATGATAAAACTGGACCAATAAAAAATCAAATCAAATTAAATTATTCAAGAGACTGTTGGTTAAATAATGCTTCAGGAGCTTTCATTAAGAAACTATATTGAGGATCTTGCTGTTCATGATAATGAATGTTCACTTACTATTTTTAAGATCAAGCTAATAAATCATACAATGTACGCTTTCACGGCCGGTATTGTCTTCACTTAAAACTTCCGGGCTGATAGGCCATGGTCGAAGTATAAAACTCTCTCCTGACATTTCGTCTCCGACTGAGGGAGACTTCCTCGGAGGTAAAGTTCACCGCTTTACCTCTGAGGATGTCTCCTGCAGTTGGAGACGAAACGTCAGGAGAGAGTTTTATACTTCGACCACGGCCTATCAGCATGGTCAAACAAATCATACCACAGAGCTAGAACTTTTCATTGTCGTTGCAGAAATGTAGATCCTATATGAATATTTACTTCTTAAAGATTTGGTTATTTTTCTTGTTTCAATGATGATGTGGGAAAAATTTAATTTCACTGGTTTTTTCATGTATTACTTCTAAACTGCTTCTTGTAAACTGCTGACTAATTTTATGGCACACATCAAGAAAGTAACCAAACACAGTAACCAATAATGATATATGGTACTATATTTAACTATTTATGAGATCGTTGTTATGAATTGACTCCACAGCTATTTGAATGAAACTACTTTATAGGCCTAAGAAGGATTACCGGGTTGGTTGCACCAATAATCACACCCATTTAGCAATAGTTCATTTATTGCCCTTAACACATGCAAGGATCACAAAGAACTGATCTGAACATGGCAGAACAGCCAAAGATAAAGCTTAGAGTCCAAAGATGAATGCATATCGATGTTGGTATTGATTTCATTGGCGCCACATAGCCCAGCCCTCCCCCCCCCCCCCCCCCCCCCCCCTCCTGCGATATGGAGCATTCTTGAGAGGCCGGGGGGGGGGGGGGGGGGGGGTGACTAAGGTGTCAGCAGGAACCAGACCACAGACAGCTCGCAGGGGAGCTGCATGGGTAGATGTCATGAAGGAAGGTTCGGCCACCGAACCTGGAAGTCGTTGAAGTGAGCCGGTTGTCGTGCTGGGCGTGCGGCGACAGGTAGGCCAGCGGTTTGCAGTTGGAACGGAGTGAGGACCTCAACGTCTCTGGTGGGCACGGCGAACACAAGAAACATGTCCAGGTTGACGTCGGGCGGGAGGGAAACACATTTCACCAGGTGGCAGGGAATGGCAGAGGTTGTGTCATGAGCACTGAATGAAGAGAAACACATGACAAACAGTTAATAATCGCGCAGTTTTATTGAGATGTTGTGGATTATGTCTGGGGGGACATGCACAAACACCTTGAGCGAGGGTATGTTCAAGATGGGTGGTGTGAGAAACCTTGACAGGGCGAGGCAGGCGATGGTGGACAGGTTGAAGGGACCAGCGAAGGGCCCAGAGGCAAGGGCGTGATCCTAGGTAAGCTTGTGGGGAGCATGTGGTCACTTGACTGAGTGCGTGAGACCTGAGTAGGGGGCGAGATCGGAGGAGAGCTTGACGATTGGAGCTGTAAGTCACTCGATCAAGTGTTTAAGTCCGACGTGGAGGGATTGGTCGGAGCGTCATGAACCACGACAGTGAGTGGCGTGGTCATGGCCTGAAGGGGGGTAGAAGAAGGCTCGACATGAGCAGGCTTAATTCTGTTGAGAGAGACTGTAACAGCTGAATCTTTCACCTGGATGTCATAGGTGTTTGAGTGCCGGAGAACTCTGTACGGGCCAGTATATGGAGGTTGGAGGGGAGCACAGACAATGTCATCTCTGAGCATGACGTACTCGCAATTGTCCAGAGATTTGAGGACGTGAATCTCGGGGCAGGAATGGCTGCCGAGTGGAGAGATATGGAGGTTGATGAAGTGGTGTCTGACGCAGTTAATGAAGGAAGGTAAATCAGACTGAGGGAGAGAAGCAGAAGGGCTCACAAGTTCACCAGGGAGAACAATGTTCTGGCCGTATACGAACTCGGCTATTGTGCCTTTGAGCTCTTCCTTATAGATCGCACAAATGCCGAGTAGCACAAGGGGAAGGGCCTCAGTCCATAGAAAGTCATGGCATCGAATAGCCACCTTGAAAGTGCAGTGCCAGCACTCGACTACCCTGTTACTTTGTGGCTGATATGCTGTGGTACGGATGTGCCAGATGCCGCAAATGTTACAAATCTCATTGAACAGGGCTGACTCAAATTAGTAGCTCAGAAATCTGATTTTTAAGTTCGGAGAGGCGCTAAGGGCAAAGTCGACTTGGTTTACTGGAGGTCGGGGGGACCTGGCGTGAGGCGAAGCTTGTGAACCGTGCCATTGGTGACGATGGAAATGTTGCCGGCGGCACGGGAGGCAGTTTGTTTACAATGTGTGGCAAGCGGGGCAGGCAAGGTATGGTCGTGTGCTCAGAGCCAGTTGGTGGATCTGACGGGAGCCGAGGCGGCAAAGTGTCCCAGGAATCAAGGCGAAAAGATGGCCGCCGGCCCAAAGCAGTGGCACCGTGGTCGGGCGAGCTCGGTGGAGCTCGTGAGGCGTTGGTGAGTCCATTGCCCGAAGGTGCAGCCTGTAGCAGCACGGTCACAGGTGAAACGCTGGGCACAAGTGCACTGTTTGTGTTGTCAGTGGCAGTCGCATGGCAGTGTGCAGGAGCCGAAGTTGCATAGTTTGAGGTGCTGTCCACGAGGGGCGGGGTAAGAGCCATCAGTTCGGGAACACATGAGGTTTGTCGCACATGCGCACTTGTGTCCAGCCGAGTGTCAAACGCTGCAGTGTTAGGAGGGTGTGGCCCTGCGGAACTGTCAGTACATGGTATGGCAGTCTTGATAGCACAGTTGCAAGGGGTAGCGGGAGGCTCGATTGCTGGGACTACAAGCAGATTCGGCGCACTTACTGACCTTGCTTTGTCCTTGCTGTAGTGTCTATAATTCCTTTGCTGCTTCGGAGAGCTGGAGCTGTGTTTCGTGGAGCCGGAGGGAGAGCTTGAAGTTTTCCTTGCATAGGCGAGCGACATGTTCGAGCTCGACAAGACACTTGTGCGTGGTTTCTTGTAATGTCGTCGACAGAGACGAGCATGTACGGATGAGATGAGCCTGGACCGATGTGTCACAGGGGGGTTTGCTCAACTGAGCACAGGGAAGTGAGTCTTGGATGGATGATGAAACATGGTGTTTCACACTAGGTCTGGTGAAAGTTTGTGGTGTCATAAGAAGTCAATGCCTAGTATAGGTTTGCCAATTTCGCACGCTAAAAAAGTCCACTCAAGTTTGCAGTTTGCGGAGAGTGAGACGACGTGGGAAGTTGAATCCGAACATTGTAGTTTAGTTGAATTCATGTCTTGCAGAGAAGTATGATGAGGGCAGATGTTTGTCGATGCTAAGGACGTAGGCAGCAGTGAAACATTGGCACCTGTGTCGACTAGGAAAAGGTATCCTGACAAAATGTCTTTAATGTAAAGTTGTCTGCAATTATCCAGTCGTTCCTGGACAGAATGGAGCACTGTGGAGTGCCTGTTATGCTGTGCACAGGAGGTGGCACCCGGACCTACCTGCGAATGGCATTTGGGAAGTAGCAGGGTGGTCTGCAGTTACGTGCTACCTCACCAAACCGTGTGTGGAAGTAACAGTACGGGTAGTGCGGTTGCATTTCCTATTGAAAGCTCATTGCCAGTGGTGGTGGCCGAGGTTCGGTGGCCACAGCAGGTTCTGTTGCAGGAGGAGGCATGACTGTGAGCAGAGCCGGTGATGTCCCAGTTGCTTGTTTACTGCTTCCTGGAACGAGCGGAATGGTTGGTACAGTACAGCCCTGGCTGCGTCCCGCCGCAGGGCGATGAGCCTGAACCTGAGACTTGTCGAAATAGAGCAGTGCTGCATCATGTAGCTTGTCAACAATTGTCATTCTTTGCTCGACAGTTTCAGAAGACCTTTGAGCCAGAGCAAAGCTGATGTGAGCAGATAGTTTATCTGACCAGATGGCGAGATAGCTGTGTCAGAGAATAGATTGGCACTGACCATGGCACATAGCTGTCTCCAGAGCTGGGAAGGTTTGTCATTGCCTAGTCGCTCGATGTGGAGCACTTGCGGTATTGCTGCCTCAGTTGAGCGTGCAAGCTGATGTAGAACTGTCTTTTTGGCTAGAGTATACCGGGCGGATGAGTCTGGGGTCGTCGACCAGGTCAGCAATCAAGTCCTCCTGGTCGTGCACGTGTGTGATGAGGCACAGAAACGGGGTTGACTCATCGAGTTTGTAATGGTTGAACACTTCGTCCACAATTTTGAACCAGATTGTTGCTCTGTCAGGATTAAATGGTGGTTGTGTCGGTAAGCGTCGGGGCTCTGCCTGAATTGAGCTGTTGTTGCTGTAGTATTCCAGGACAGTGTAGCTCCAGGGGATGTGGCAACGATGGCTGTTCAGGTGGCAGTATGAAGGTGACATGTTATGGTTGAAAGCGATCCATCGCAACATGGAAGGCTGACGTGGGTGAGACACTGTATTGTGTCGATTGCAGCTGCAGAAGCTTGACACATTGTGGATGTGTTCGGATTGACGCGTCATGGAATACCAACGTGGATGAGGCACTGAGATGTACCAGGAATGGTAGCAGAAGCTCGACTGGAGCCGGCACACGGGCGACAGGTGAGAAAAAGTTCAAAGTTTGAGAATGTGTGTTAGTCCACGGAAAGCTTGACGTATGATCAGAGCCGGGGCCACCTGTGTTGCAGGGAGACTGTGGATGTGCAGGCTGTCCAGAAGCACAGTGTGGGAAATGATGTCAAATGTGGGATGGAATGTGTAAATGTTCACTGTTCATAGTCACTCCACTCAAAATGGTGTACAGATAAGGTGAATGTCATGGCACAAAACAGTGAGGTGTAGCAGTGGGACGGCGGTGGAGGTCAGGCACAAATAACAAGTTATTGCTCCTGTTGCAGACCAAGGTATCAATGTAGGAAGGCATATGCTGATGCTGAACCAAGGCAGGTGCGGGCGTGGTTGGATGCTGAGGAGGTAGACTTGTGAACGAAGCAGTTCTGGCCACGTGGCAGGTATCTGCATGGTACTGCACGGATTGTGGTGTGACAAATTGTTGTCCGATGAAGCATTTGCAGAAATTGGCATTGGTCCTGCACTGCACGGAGATCCATAAGAGGTAACTGCACAGCTGATGAGGAAGGGCACATGTGACGGGAACAAAGGCGTTTGATAGCCGGAGTCATGCGCACTGTTAACGTCATGTATTGTTGCACGCTCAAAAACGTCCGGGGAAATCGGAGGAATCATTGAGTGAGAGGCATCGTGTTGCCGTCCTGGTGGGTGTACATTGCCCGCAACACAATTCATGTCTATCACAAAATCCGGCGTTAGGCACTGGGCTGAAGTCATTGTTCGAACGCTGTGTTGATGTAACACACATGAATATAGCTGACGCGGAGGTCGCGGACACAGTAAAACGGCGAAAACGGAAGACGTTACAACTCGGGGTCACCAGTAAGGAGGATTACCAGGCTGGTTGCACCAATAATTACACCCATTTAGGAATAGTTCATTTATTGACCTTAACACATACAAGGATCACAAAGAACTGATCTGAACATGGTGGAACAGCCAAAGATAATGCTTAGAATCCAAAGATGAATGCATATCGATGTTGGTGTCAATTTCATCAGCGCCACAGGCCTATGACAAGCTGGATGGAGCTATTGATAGATTACTGTAGACAGTTATGTCAATGTATCAGTTATGTTGTGTTCCTGTTTTCAACACTTATAGTCTAAGTTCTGCGTGACTGCTCCAAACAAATTTATGTAAAGAGCAATTCACTGTATGAACAGTAGCCATCTTATGAATAACCAGGAAAGACACCTTGGACAGATGTAGCTTCCAGTGTTTCAGTGTATATCACTGAAAACCATCTCCTGTGGAGATACAACAGTTGTACGTGAATCTACCCCTGGCATATCTTACACCACAAAACTGCCATACATATCTCTTTTACTGATATCAATAGGTCAAATAGAGTATCCTCTCAGAAGAAATGAAGTGGTTATGCCCATTTGCATATGATAACCAAATCTGTGTAAATTTTTAAAAACCGTCAAAATATTACACAGAAGAAAATCTCTTTATTAGTCTACAACTACAGGAGGGGGAAAAAATCATAAGGTTAATCAGAGCACATTTTACTAATGGTTAAACTGCACACCAAAGATTTTGTATTAAATAAAAATAATAATACAAAATATTAGAAAAATTGGGGAAGGAAAGAGCTAAAAGACAAACTTGTCCTGATCACAAGCAAATTTTAAAGCAGTGAATATAGTAGTTGCATTTGATACATATGTTTCCACATTATGCTTAACACTTTGGAGAACAGGCCCAAGTATAATGTGGCCCACGATTTTCTTGAGGCACACACCACCTGTCACTTGAAATCTGCATTCATTTCATATGAAAGCAAGGAACAGACATCCTGCTACCTGTCACTTGACAGGTTCTGCCTTCCGTAGTCTGTTTATAGAATTACTTTCAAAGAAGCAGTAGCAAACATTAGAGGTACACTCCTGGAAATGGGAAAAAGAACACATTGACACCAGTGTGTCAGACCCACCATACTTGCTCCGGACACTGCGAGAGGGCTGTACAAGCAATGATCACACGCACGGCACAGTGGACACACCAGGAATCGCGGTGTTGGCCGTCGAATGGCGCTAGCTGCGCAGCATTTGTGCACCGCCGCCGTCAGTGTCAGCCAGTTTGCCATGGCATACTGAGCTCCATCGCAGTCTTCAACACTGGTAGCATGCCGCGACAGCGTGGATGTGAACCATATGTGCAGTTGACGGACTTTTAGCAAGGGCGTATAGTGGGCATGCGGGAGGCCGGGTGGACGTACCGCCGAATTGCTCAACATGTGGGGCGTGAGGTCTCCACAGTACATCGATGTTGTCGTCAGTGGTCGGCGGAAGGTGCACGTGCCCGTCGACCTGGGACCGGACCGCAGCGACGCACGGATGCACGCCAAGACCGTAGGATCCTACGCAGTGCCGTAGGGGACTGCACCGCCACTTCCCAGCAAATTAGGGACACTGTTGCTCCTGGGGTATCGGCGAGGACCATTCACAACCATCTCCATGAAGCTGGGCTACGGTCCCGCACACCGTTAGGCTGTCTTCCGCTCACGCCCCAACATCGTGTAGCCCACCTCCAGTGGTGTCGCAGCAGGCGTGAATGGAGGGACGAATGGAGACGTGTCGTCTTCAGCGATGAGAGTCGCTTCTGCCTTGGTGCCAATGATGGTCGTATGCGTGTTTGGCGCCGTGCAGGTGAGCGCCACAATCAGGACTGCATACGACCGAGGCACACAAGGCCAACACCCGGCATCATGGTGTGGGGAGCGATCTCCTACACTGGCCGTACACCTCTGGTGATCGTCGAGGGGACACTGAATAGTGCACGATACATCCAAACCGTCATCGAACCCATCGTTCTACCATTCCTAGACCGGCAAGGGAACTTGCTGTTCCAACAGGACAATGCACGTCCGCATGAATCCCGTGCCACCCAACGTGCTCTAGAAGAGGTGTAAGTCAACTACCCTGGCCAGCAAGATCTCCGGATCTGTCCCCCATTGAGCATGTTTGGAACTGGATGAAGCGTCGTCTCACGCGGTCTGCACGTCCAGCACGAACGCTGGTCCAGCTGAGGCGCCAGGTGGAAATGGCATGGCAAGCCGTTCCACAGGACTACATCCAGCATCTCTACGATCGTCTCCATGGGAGAATAGTAGCCTGCATTGCTGCGAAAGGTGGATATACACTGTACTAGTGCCGACATTGTGCATGCTCTGTTGCCTGTGTCTATGTGCCTGTGGTTCTGTCAGAGTGATCATGTGATGTATCTGACCCCAGGAATGTGTCAATAAAGTTTCCCCTTCCTGGGACAATGAATTCACGGTGTTCTTATTTCAATTTCCAGGAGTGTATTTGAAATATGACTTGGAGTAGATGAGACCATTCATTGGCAAAACAAGCAGAAAAGAAGCAAAGTGGTATTACTCTGATTGAAAAATATCTGTCTGCATGCCAAGGCACTTCAACCTTTCCATAGGAAAGCCAATTAATTGTGAAATTCCTCAAGAACTCACCTCACACCTTTTTAAGGATGATTGTACTTTTTGCCATTGTTATTGCACCATTTGAAATCTATGAAAGAACTAAAATAAGGATGAAAAACTAATGTTGAAGGTTGGCCTTTTCTAGTGTGTGTTACCCTTTAAGATTGACATATCAAAAACAAATGTATCATTAAAATTTTTAATAATGGATAAATGGTTGGTCTTCTAGGCCCAAAAATTTTCTAGTTGGCTTGTCCTCAAAGTGTTAAATTTTGATTGAGAGTGAAATGCTCCATGATTTAAGAAATTCATCGCACATTATCAGACATAACGTAATTCATCTTGCACAAAAGGCAACTTACTTTGAAAGTAATGCTTCTCAAACCCCCATTATCAATATTTCCTGAAACCTGTTAGAAATGTAAACATTTTTGATGTCACACTCATTGAAAGCAGTTTGTCATTACAAAGCATTGCATAGTCTTCAGCCTAAAGCATTTGACACATTTTGTCAGCAGACACTTGTGTGAGCACTGTCTTTTGTTGTTGTAAATGGCTCATTTTCTTTGCAGCTAAAGTTTTGTATTGGTTTTATTGCCTTGTTTATGTCTTATTGCTGCAGTGTTATTCTGCAATAGTAGGTTAAAGTGAAATTCTTTCTTAGAGTATCAGTTCTTACCAGTCAAAATTACAATATTCAACTAAAAACTAAAACAACAAAAAATTTCCAGAATTCTAAAAAACTTCTTTTCTTCTCCTGTATTTTTGTGGAATGAAAAAATTCCCAAATTTTTCCAAGATTTCCTGGTTTTGTCATGTACGTACACGCTGAAAAAGATCCACAGCTCTCTGCCCCACTAAGCGTATATGGGGTACTGAAACTGGTCTCCTTATTCAGCTAAAACCATTACTAAACTGCAATATGATTGTTACTGTGTATCAAAGGTTGCTATTTACACTTGTGAGATCATCAGTAAGTGATAATTAAAGTCTGAGTCATTGAAATGTGTACTATACTGTAACAGGCGAAGATTTACCACTGAGCAACACAATACAAACAATATGCATCACAATGCACCTGTACATTTCACTTTTTTAAAGTTAATATTTCAATTCTTATATTTCTGCATAGTATTACATTAGTATGTATGTTCACTTTTCTGTGATTTTTCTTTTATTTCCATTCATCACTGTATAAATGAAATAACTGACTGGATGAAATAATGATAGCGTTATGCAAGAAACTGAATTGTTAAATCTACATAATTTACATAATTTTCACAAAAGTACATTAATTTTGAAAAGTGACAATTATTGGAAGAATGTGCATGCTAATTAATATTATAATTCTTGCAGGTGAATCCTAATATGAAAAAATATTGAAATATGTTTTATGTGAAAAGTCCTCTATTTCATTAAAAAAAGTAAAATTTTGATAAAAAGTTGTCATTGTAATCATATTAAAACAAGAAAAAATAAAGCAAATCTTGTAGCAAAATCATTTTAATTGTAAAACTATAATTATATTGTAAACCCTAACTTTCCATTGATTGTCAAGAAGTTTAAAAAATGATTGCAGCTGCAAATACAAGAATCTTAATGAAGTTTTCTGTCTTGCAGTCAGAGGCAGGGTCATATTGTCAAAAAAATTAGTTTGTATATTAAAAAGGGTTATGATGAATACACGAAGAACATTAAGAGATTTGCCATAAGAATTTGTAATTAATCAAAATCCTCCAAATCAAATAGAAATATAGAATAATCAAAAAAATTCTTCTGTAATGGACATGAATGATATAGAAATTTGACAAACGTTTCTCAACACCTATTTTCAACAAGATAAGTAATCAATTATTTTCATAACAATTTCCTGCTCCAAAAATTTTAATTATATTACAAGAAACTCAGTATTATGGTGTGGATATTGCACATAATTATAATTTTTAATTGAAATTTTGACTGAATTTTTCTCTACATTGTGAGCAGGAGTGATTCAGTATCAATATGACTGTTGGAAAATCCCTTGCTGTGAAACATCTGCTACAGTTGCTTAGGTTTATTCGCCTATAATGTGTCCACAATGTACATGGTCCAGTCACATTGATACAACCACTGCCTTTGTTTGATATCAACAATCAATAACCACTAACTGACAGCAAGCAACAGCACTAGCAGTGACGGGTATATAAAGCGTGTTGGGGAGATGTGGAAAACAGTGCAGTATTTGTCATAATGAAGAAATGGAGCAATTTACCTGGTGCCTAAAAGCATATCATCATTGGCTTTCAGGCCAATGCTGGGAGCTTTCCAAAAGGACTAAGTTTTTAAATTGCTTGATGCTGTGGATTAAGTGTCCCATGCATGACAAAACAGCACTAAACAAAACTGGTGCCAAGGCAATTGTTGTGCATCATGTGCCATAGATGACAGAGATGAACAACAGCTATGGAGATTGTGTATGGGTGAGTAGATGTGCAGATGTTGGAGAACTAACTGCCCAGATGAATCAAGGGGCTACCAACAGTCTCTCATCAATGACCATTCAGTGAACATTTCTGCGTATGGGTCTCTGCAGTAGGTGCCTCATTCATGTACTCCTGCTGATTGCTGTTCATCTGCAATGAAAGCTGGATTTTGCATACCAGTAGGACAACTGGATGTGCACTGAGTGGTGACAGATAGGCTTTCCAGACAAATCACATTTTATGCTTCATCAGTCAGATGGCAAATACCTTGCAACAATCATCCAGGCTAGATGAGGGAGTAGTATTGTCTGGGGATCATTATCATAGCATTCTCTGGGTGGTCTGATTATCCTGGAAGGCCCAATGGATGAACAGAAGTACACATATTTCCTTGGGGACCATGTCAACCCCTATATGCCATTTTGTTTTTGTTTTTTCTCTCGGCATGATGGCATATACCAGCAGGACATTGCAATGTGTCACACAGCTTGGAGCGTATAAACTGTTCATGCTATGGATCTTCACCAAGAAACCTAGTGCAGCTAACCATGGCACAGGAGTTGGCATGGCTCTACATCCCTGTCGTTATCTTACAAAACCTCACTGACACACTACCTGCACATCTGCATAGCAAAAGGTGGATATTCTGTCTTTTGACAAGTGCTCATTAATTCGACTGTGCCATGTACTACCAAATATAACTCTTCATTACACTGAAATGATCCTTGTACGTGATTCAATTTTTTCCTTGTAGTGTACTAGCAAGAAATGAGGCAAGATTTCTTAGAGAGGTAGCGGTAGAAGACTGTTTTCACGGTTACAATACTGCAATTAGAACACTATTTCATGATCATCTAAGCTCATTTGCAGTTAAAGCATTGACACATTTTGGCTCATGGGTAGGATACTAAGAAAATACAATCCATTTACAAAGGAGATTGCTTACAAAACGGTTGTACAACCCATCCTAAAATAGTGCTAATGTTGGTTGGGGCTCATACCAAATAGGATTACCAGTGGATGTAACATATATACAAAGAAAAGCAGCAGGAATGGTTACAAATTTGTGTGATGCATGAGGAGAGCATTGTTGAGAAGCTGAAAGGACTGAACTGGCCGACTTTTAAATAGAGACCCAAACTATTACATGAAAGCCCACTTATAAAGCTTCAAGAACCAGCTTTAAGCAAGCAATCTGGTAATATATACTGATCCACGTGTACAACTTCCATGCACATTGTGAAAATGAGAATATGATAATTATAGAGGACAAAAGTGAATGTAATGGCAAGAAACCCTAATAAGAGGTACAGTGAGAAGTGCCCTCTGCCATGCACTTACCATTCATATACATAATAATAATGAAATGTACAAGGATGAGTGCACATTGATGCTGTATATCTACAGTCTGTTGACGTTGACTGCTATGTACAGTCTTACAATAGTAATACAGTATGGAAATAAATGTACTTTACCTGTAGTATAACATGTATCAATGTTGCTGGATCTCCTCCCCCTATAGGTGACATTCGTAACAGGCACAGAAACTGGCGCATCACAAAGGGGAGCAGAAAACAGAGCCTTCGTTCCCATGGAGACCAAGCAGTAAGTGCCTTCATATGAAATAAACAAAATTGCTTATAAACTGAATTTTCAACAAAACTATACATTGAAAATTTCTAGGGTTTACTTTATATATTTTAATGAAGATGATATTGTCGTAGTCTTGCAGCTCTTATGGTTTGATGCAGCTCTCCACTCTAATCTCCCTTGTGTGGCTCTTTGTCTCTGCGTAACTACCGCAACCTACTTCCATTTCATCCTGGTTATTGAATTCGAGCCTCGGGCTCCAAAACTGACAGTATAGTATTCTCCTTAAAAGATAATGATACCATGACAAAGGCGCTATCAAATTACTGGGTATCTACCTCAACACAAAACTGAACTGGAGACCATACACAGATAATCTACATAGCAAACTATTTCATGTGTTGTACCTAATCAGGAACTAAAAATTTGTGTTAGTGTGAAACAATTGCTCTTTGCCTTTACACAAGAACTATGGATAATGATACGGGGTAACTCTATTGGAGCCAGAAGAGCTTTTCTTTGGTAAAAACGTATGGTCTGAGAGCCAACAATCCATGCAAAATGTATTTCATCAATAACAAAACAACGGCTATCCCATTTCTACACATATTTCATACGCTTATACTCACCCAATGACAACTGGGATAAACACGAGACAAGAACAAATGTTCACTTTTACAGAACTAGGAACAGAAACTCTTTGAATATTCCCTGGACTAGACTGACAACTATGTGAGGTGGCACAGTGGTTAGCAGATTGGACTTGTAGTCGGGAGGATGATGGTTCAAACCCGTGTCTGACCATGCAGATTTAGATTTTCTGTGATTACCTTAAATTCCTTCAGATAAACCCCAGGATGGTTCCTTGAATGGGCCAGGCCATTTTCCGTCCCCATCCTTCCCTCTTCCAAGCTTGTCATCCATCTCTAATGACCTCGTTGTTGACGAGATGCTAAACACTAACCACCATCTCCCTCCCTTGGACTAACAACAACTCAAAAATACTTTCTGCATGCAGGTAGGTCTCTTTTTAACAAATTAACAAGTGGAATGAAGCAGTTAAATACTAATAAGTCCAGAAATATTACAGAATTCAGTCTGAGAGAAAAATATTTCTACACTGTTGACGAATTTGTCAATAGCAAATGTAAGTAATCTACCAATTTAATTACAAAATAATAGCTTTTATCCATATCATTCTTAAGAGTGTGTGTAGAACAACTTTGTATAAGTAGTGTAACTAAATTTAGCATAGTGTGATTATAAAATTGTACAACTGCACATGTGCAATACAATCTGTATTTTAAAACACCTGACATATATTTTTGTAATTATGGAGGGTACCTTATGCAGCTTGAGGGCTGTCTTATGGTTGAGTGAGTAAATGAATAAATGGATCTACAAGGCCAAGATAATATTGAAACATTATGAGTGTTATGTAATACTGCTGATTTCTGGAAACATTTTGTTAGATTGGTTGTAATCAAGTGAAACACATCCTATAAACTGCTATGGGAGTGTTTTTGAATATATATGAGACCAAACCTCCTATAGGTAGGCGGTAGACTTCATTTCATTGGTAGTCTAATGGCAAAATCCTGGCAAGTTTACAAAAGGAGACTGTTTAAAAACCACTTGTGCATGTGTTGGACGCATACCAAATAGGTCTAACAGAGGATAGCTGAGTGTATATAAAGAAAGGAGCACAAACAATCATAGGTTTGTTTCAGTCATGAGAGAGTGTCATGGAACTGTTGGAAAACCTGAAATGCTAGAGGTTTGGAGAAAGACATAAGTTATTCTGTGAAAGTCTGCTTACAAAATTTCAAGAGTCAGTGTTAAATGAAGAATCTAGAGATGTTTTGTAACCTGCAACATATCACTCCCATAGGGGCTGTTAAAACAAGATTAGATTACTTAAAGCACACACAGAGGCATTTAAGCAATCATTTATCAAATGCGTCAAACACGTTTGGAATAGGAAGGAATCGTGACATGTATCACTATGCTAAGTGCCCTCTGTCAAACACTTCATAATGGTTTGCAGACTATGGTTATAGAGGGAATTTTTTGTCTTACCAGCATTTTGTAACGGTATTCATCCTGTTAGACAGCTGTTTAATAGTCATACCAATATAAAAAGCTGGGCAATGATTGCAGCAGAGCTGGTATATCATGCGGCTGCTATCACAGGTGGCCTAGTCTCTGAGGGGGTAAGATAAGCCTGTGGTAGGACTGGAATAGAAAGTGCTGTTGGGTGAATTTGGCAGGTCTTTCACCAGATCTTCCACAGGGATATAGTCACTGTGGCATAGGATTGGGTTTGAGAGTGGCATAGGGGTGGACTAAGGATGCACTAGGATGTAGTAGAGGTCAGAGTGTGGTGGAACACCAATTTAGGAGAGGTAGGAAAGATCTTGGTAAGATGTCCCTAATTTCAGGGTTTGGTGATAGAGTACCAAAGCCCTGATGAAGGATGTGGTTCAGTTGTTCCGGTCCAGGGTGGTACTGGGTGCCGAAGGGGGTGCATTGTAGCTGGTTCTTGAGGGCAGTGGGAGGATTGCAAACGTGTGAGGACTTGGCATGGGCAATCTATTTCCAGACTAGGTGTGGGGATATTGCCTGTCTGTGTGCCACAACCAAACTGTGGTCAAGAGCAAAGTGGACCACCTTGTGGTACAACATGCAGGTGAACATAACACGCTTGTTTTCAATGGCTGCTTCACAGACTGGGCCATCTGGATACTCCTCTCTACCATTTCTGAATTTGTGTTATCACACCTACCAGTCTGTTTCCCTTCTCTGCTCCTCTCCTTTTCTCCCCCCCCCCCCCCCCCAACACACACACCTCTTAACAGCCTCCCACTCCAATGCTGCACCTGGCAGTCTGGTATCCTGATGCCATTTAAATCCTGCATAATATGTTGAAAAATGGGTCAAATGGCTCTGAGCACTATGGGACTTAACATATGAGGTCATCAGTCCCCTAGAACTTAGATCTACTTAAACCTAACTAACCTAAGGACATCACACACATCCATGCCCGCGGCAGGATTCGAACCTGCGACCGTAGTGGTCACACGGTTCCATACTGAAGCGCGTAGAACCGTAATATGTTGAACTATGTATTCTACCAAAAATATAGTACTTCTAATTTTATGGTTATTACATCTCGGATTGGGAAATAATGGAAATCAAGAACAGGCAACCATTCACTAGCTTTCAACTAAGCTATTCTTTCAGTTTCCCAATGTAGCATATGCATGTACACACACACGCGCGCGCGCACACACACACACACACACACACACACACACACACACACACACACACACACACACACATATATTCCTCACTGTCTCTCTTTCTCAATCTCCATTCCAGCAATCTAATCAGTTTTCATTTCTGAATAATAGTACAAACACTCTCTCCAACACAATTACAAATCTCCAGTATCACCCACATGGTAAAATGTTGATAGATGGTTCTAGTATCTTCCGCCATGGAAGTCGAACACGCGCCAGAGCAAATGGACATGGTCAGCCCATAGAGGGCTCCGCCTCTGCGGCGGATATTCCACGCAGCAGCACTCGCGCAGCAAGGGCGCCACCGCTACACCACGTGCAGACAATGGCCAATAGCCGCTCCTTCCGGTTTCGTATATAGGGACCCGTTCTGGCCTAGTCCAGCCAGTCTGGTACTCCCTCTGGATTTCATTTCTACCTCGGCGGTACTGCGTCTGGTCATTGCTCGTTGTTGACGTTTGCGTGGCTCTGGTTCTGAGTGGATTTACTGTTGGTGTTTGGTGTGCCGGTCGCCCCTCGACGTCGGACACACGGCCACCTCCCATCATGCCCCCAGTGCTTCTCGGCCCACATTTGAGCTGACTGTCCCCATCGCTGGAAGACCTGTCCGCTCTGTGAGAAAGAGGGTCACCTCCGATCCGTCTGTCGTAGCCGCTTGACCCGCCCCCGTCCCGCCCCTGCAGACCAACAGGAAGCCGTCTATGCTTTACACACAGTTGCCCCTCGGACCGACTCATTGGCTCAAAAGTTATTCCTCACCCTATGCATCTTTAATGAGAACGTCTGTTTCCAGGGTGATACGGGGGCCACAGTTTCTTTGGTCAATCTGATGTCATATGCACGTCTCGGGTCTCCAGAATTGTCCCCACCCTCTCGGAGGTTGGTCGCCTACGGCGATGGCTCCATCCCTCTCCGTGGGCAGTTTTCTGTTATGGCCTTCTACAAAAACATTACCCGTCCCCTTACCCTATTTGTGTTGGACCATCCATCGGCTTCGGACATTTTTGGACTAGATGCATTTACATGGTTTGACTTTTCCATTCAAGGCGAAGTGCAGTTCATCTCAACTACGGTTCCATTTCAGGACCTAGATGATCTGTGCACATCCTTTTCCTTCCTGTTTTCGGCAGACCTGGGCTGCGCTTCCGATTTCCAGGCACACACCACTTTACTGCCGAACACATGGCCTCGCTTTTGTCAAGCTCGCCCTATTTCGGTGGCTTCGCGTGCGGCTGTCAAGCAAGAACTCAATTGGCTCCAGGCTGTGGGGGTTATCGAGCCAGTACAATCGAGTGCCTGGGCAACAACTTTAGTGGTCATCAAGAAACCCAATGGATCACTTTGTCTTTGTGGGGATTTTGGGGCTACGGTCAATGCTCAGTCTTTGTTCGAAACTTATCCCATCCCTCGACAGGAAAACCTTCTCGCTAAACTGGCAGGTGGCGAGTACTTTTCTAAGAATGATCTGGCAGAAGCCTGTCACCAATTGCCGTTGGATGAGTAATCGCAGGCCATTGTCGTCATCAACACGCCTTTCGGTCTCTATAAAAACAAGTGTCTTCCATTTGGCATTTTCTCTGCCTCTGCAATTTTCCAGCGGTATCTCGAGCAACTTATGCAACCAATACCGGCTTGTGTCAATTACCTTGATGATATCTTAGTCACGGGGCGCACGCGGCAGGAACATCTGGACAACCTCAGTACCTTATTTCACGCCCTGCAGGCTGCGGGTTTACGTTGTCGGCTGGAGAAGTGCAGTTTTTTTCAACCGGCAGTGGAGTACTTAGGCCATTGACCCAGTAAAGACTGCAATGTCGCAACCATCGATGCCCTTCCATGTACACAAAACTTTCCAAACTCCAGGTATTTTTGGGGAAAGTCAATTATTACTTAAAGTTCTTACCCCAAGCTGCCCACGTCGCGCATCCCCTAAATCACCTGCGTTGTAAAGGGGTACCTTACATGTGGACTTCTGCCTGCAATCAGGCTTTCACCTGCCTGAAGACGATGCTGAAATCTACCCCTTGCCTTATGCCTCTCTCTCCGGATCGTCTCTTGGTGGTGGTGGCCGATGCCTCAGTGTATGGGATTGGGGCAGTCCTGGAGGGCGCACAGGAATGAGGATGGGTTGGAACAACCTGTGGCATATGCATCCAAGACATTAACCCCTGCACAAAGCAATTACTCTCAGATCGAAAAGCAGGCTCTTGCCATTATTTTTGCAGTTCAGAAATTTCACATTTAGCTGTTTGGGGCGCAGTTCACCCTCCTCATGGATCACAAGCCCTTAGTGTCGCTTTTTGGGCCCCATTCGCACCTCCCAGAACAGACGGCTCAGCGTCTTCAGCATTGGGCGTTGTTTTTGAGTAATTACACTTATACCATCCGATATAAGCTGACCAGTCAACACACTAGTGCAGATGCCTTGTCATGTCTCCCAGCAGGACCCGATCCAGCGTTCGACCAGCAGGAAGTCCTGTGCTTCCACATCAACTCCGCCCACCATGAGACTCTCGATGGATTTCCTCTGACGGCTACGCAAATCGCCACTTCCATGTGCAGGGACCCCATTCTGGAGCAAGTCCTCCGCTATGTGACCCATGTGACCCGCTATGTGGCCTCCCTACCTTACCCGACGTTTGAAAACTGACTTCAGCCTGTGGTGTCACGTCTCACACGGACTTTCAGTGATGGAGGACATCCTCCTGTTGTCCACAGGCTCGGATGCCCATCGGGTGGTCATCCCTCCGGACTTACGCCATCGTGTCCTGCACTTATTACACCGTGGACACTGGGGGATGTCTCGCATGAAGGCGTTGGCTCGACAACATGTCTATTGGCCAGGGATCGATGGCGAAATTGAGCACCTGGTCCGTGGTTGCACGATGTGTACATGTCATCAGGCTAGTCATCCACAATCTTTCGTGCCCTGGCCAACACCCAGTCAACCCTGGGACAGGATCCATCTCGATTTTGCAGGCCCCTTCTTAGGCTCCATGTGGCTCCTCATCATTGATGCCTATTCCAAATACCCATATGTGGTCCGCATGGCGTCCACCACCACTGACGCCACCCTCACCGCCTTGGCCCAGGTGTTGGCCATTGAAGGCCTTCCTCAGACATTGGTCACAGATAATGGGCCCCAAGTCACGGCATCATCGTTCCAGGCCTTCTGCTCTGCTAACGGTATCAAACACATTCGCTCTCCCCCTTCCATCCTTCATCCAATGGCGCGGCAGAATGCCTGGTCCACACTTTCAAACAGCAGCTGATGAAATCAGTAGAGCCGTCAGCTACCACCTTGACCCTCACCTTGTTTCTCAGCACCTACCGCACTACGCTGGTGGCCGGTCATAGTCCTGCCAAACTCCTTCACAGGCGACAACCTCGGACCCTCCTCCACCTGCTGACCCCATCCCCTTATGGGCCCCACTCTAGCCCCTCCGGAACTACGCCCCGGGCATGGCTGTGTGTGCCCGCTCCTATGGCAGCACACCTGCATGGATGCCCACTACAGTGACGGTGGCTCATGAGCGGCGAGTGACAAGCGTACAGACACACAGAGGGCTTGAGCGTCGCCACCATAACCAACTCCGCCATCGAGCCCCTGCCTTGATTCCTCCTCCACCGCCTTCCCTGCTTCCTGGTGCGGACACGTCCCTCAAGGTGGAGCCCTTCCCTTCAACCTCCATCTCCTCGCCGCTCTGCAGACACCCTTTCCACCTCGCCGGGGTATAGAGATGCCCTCTGACCCCCTGCCCTCTGGTGACACCTTGATGGATGCCGCAGACAGTCTGCCCTCCCATCCCCCAGTGGTCCCTCCGGACATCTCACAACCCGAGCACCAATTTCGGGGGGGAGGGATCTAGTATCTTTCGTCGCGGAAGTCGAACACACGCCAGAACAAATGGATGTGGTCGGCCCATAGAGGGCTCCGCCTCCGCGACGGCTATTCCGCGCAGCGGTACTTGCGCAACGAGGGCGCCACCACTATGCCACATGCAGACAGCGGCCAATAGCCACTCCCTCCAGTTTCGTATATAGGCACCTGTTCTGCCCTAGTCCAGCCAGTCTGGTACTCTCTTTGGATTTCGTTTCTATCTTGGCGGTACTGCGTTCTGGCCATTGTTGACATTTGCATGGCTCTGGTTCTGAGTGGATTTACTGTTGGTGTTTGGGGTTGTGGTTTCCACAAGCTTCCATTGTTTATCTCTTCGTTGTTGTGTCGGTCATAGTTGGTCATGGTTGGTTGTTGTCAGTTGTCATTGGTCTGTCCTCCGAATCATCCTGTGTTTACCCGGTGGTGTGTGCTCCACCGCCGGCGGCTTCCCCACCTGGAGGCACTGATCCGCAACCCAAGGTGTTCCCGCAGTTGATTTTGGTTACTACATACTACAATGGTTGCCAACACAGACACGTGTGTGCACATGGGGGGGAGGGGGGTGCGCACATGCACACACGAGCGCTAGGAGGCAATTTGAAGTATTTGGCAAGGAAGGGAAAGGGTACAGTGGAAGCAGAAGAGGGCAAGACAGATGGCCCTCATGGAAGTGGTAAAATCAGGATTAAGTTGGTTGGTTTGGGGAAGGAGACCAGACAGCGAGGTCATTGGTCTCATCAGATTAGGGAAGGACGGGGAAGGAAGTCGGCTGTGCCCTTTGAAAGGAACCATCCTGGCATTTGCCTGGAGCGATTCAGGGAAATCACGGAAAACCTAAATCAGGATGGCCGGACGCGGGATTGAACCGTCATCCTCCCGAATGTGAGTTCAGTGTCTAGCCACCGCGCTACCTCGCTCGGTGAGGATTAAGTATTATAAATGATAAACACAAAACTGATGAAATGGAGTGTGAGAGAAAGATAGATAGATAATTAGAGAGAGAAAGAAGGGGGGAGGGGGGGGGGGGGAGGAACTGGTGGAGAAATGGCGAATAAAAGTTGAGACAGGAAAGGAAATGGTTAGGGTGAGAGAGCTAGAATGAGTCAACTGAAGATGGGATAGCAGAAGTTAAGGTCAAAGGGATTTTGAGAATTGAGGAAATGTTGAAGAGACAATTCTGACTTGTGCAATTCAAAGGAGCTGGTCCTAGTGGACAGGATCCACTGAAGTCAATTTCACTGCCTCATGCAGTATTTTGTGTCACTATATGATTGAGTTTGCAATTTGGTGGTTGCCAATTGCCTGGAGACAGCTAATTAAGCGGCACACAAGGCAGAATGCTGCACAGTAAACAAAGCACAGCTAGTATGTGATGTGGCTGCTTTCACATGTGACCTTATCTTTGTTTGAGTAGTAAATAAATATGTGGGTAATCAATAAGGAAGCCAGGGGATTGGGAGTAGGAGTGACTTAGGGTTATGTTATCGTTTGGATGTGAGACAGACTACTACTTTTTGGAGTTTTGGTAATATTTTAGGCAGAAGTTTACTCTACTCATGTCTCCTGATGTAGATGAGTTTCTCAGTGCAGAGAAACAGCTATCAGTTTTTGGGATGAGTACTAGCTGTCTAAAAGGGATGGGATTATATATGAAAGCTGAGCTGCAAATACTGTCCAGTGTTTATGTGGGTGTGAAACCTAAACAGCTACCAGTGTGAATGGCCACTGCCAGATCACAGCAAATTGTTAATGGCATACTTATGAGTGTTCAACTGAGTTGTTTCCATTTCATGACAATATTTTGACCGAGTTGTTTCCTCTAGGTGCTGCAAGTTGTGCTGTTATACATACTTGCTGCCTGGACTGAAACTAGTCTGTAAATTATCATTGGTTTCGTGCCAATATTTACAGCTGATTGTAAGTTAATCCTCAGATGCCCACTATGCCCTTTAATGCTCCTTTTTTTTTCAGTGTGTACACTGATATTCTGTGAAACATCCAGGAATGGAACAGCGAAGGGCAGAAAAGATAGTGATACTTTTAGTATCTTCCGTCATAGACTATAAGGTGGATTAGCTGTTACATTTTTGTCATTTAAAATTTTATTTATGTACATAATACTTGTATAAATCACTGTCCTTTTCAAATACAAACTACAAGTATCTCATTTTGTGTAGATGAGTGACAATGCTGAAATACATTGACTTCTCATAAATATAAAAATAATATGTAAGATTAGATCCTGGCTGTTGGTTGTTGACATCTGGGACATTAATCTACTTACTGAGAAGTCTAACACTGTCACATTTTAATCTGTCTGGAATTTGGTTTGGTTTTTATTGATCTCGGAAATACCGCTGTGTGTTATTACACACAGACCTGGGTTAATTCATAAGAGAGCTATAGGCTGTTTATACTTAAGTGCCATGAATACAAACAGTTTTGAACTATCCAACAAAATAAGACATTATTAACAGTAAATTATTACTTTTAAAATACGACGTCTGGAAAATTCGTAATTTTGCACCAATAGTGTGTTGGAGTGAAATGCGGTTGGCATCCCTGCCTGTGTGTTTAATGTGTAACGCTGGAAGTTTCATTGCTGTATGTCTGTCAGTTATTGTTCAGTGCTGTATCGAGTAGAACGTTGTGTGACATAGTTTGTGAATACTGAGATGGCAGAGTTAGAGTGGCAGGATGTCTGCATTAAATTTTGCATGAAACTCGAGAAATCCTTTACAGAGACACGCCAAATTATGAAGGAAGCCTACAGTGATGAGTGCTTCAGCCACACTTGATGTTATGAATGTTTCATATGGTTTCAAAGTGGCAAGATGGAAGTTAAGGATGATCTTAGTTTAGGACGTCCTTCAACATCTACCGACAACACTCATGTCAGGAATGCCAACAAAACTGTGCATGCCAATTGAAGACTGACAGATCGTTCCACGGCTCATGAGTAAGACAAGAAAGATCTTCGCCTCGCATTCTATGAATAGCTTTTGGATCATGTAAATGATAATAAGATATTCCTTGAAAGAATCATAAATGTTGATGAGATGTGGGTCTGTGGTTAAGATGTTGAGACCAAGTTTCAGTCTTCACAATAGTGGGAGAAGGTTCTCCAAGACCAAAAAAACTTGTCACATAAGGTCAAATTTCAAAGCCATGCAGATAGTTTTCTTTGACTTTGAAGGATTAGTTCATTTTGAATTTGTGTCACATGGATAAACTGTTAATTGATGGTACTATTGTGTTGTGTTGTGACACCTGTGAAAAAATGTGAGAAGGAAATGACCTGAATGTGCTAAGACAATTAGTGGTTCTTGCATCACGATGATGCCCCTGTTGGTGTGTGACTATTGAACAAAAAACGAAGCCAGTATGTTGCTTCATGCTCTGTACTCTCCAGCCCTGGCCCCTGGAGACTTATTTTTATTTCTAAAGTTGAAAGCTCCATTGAAACAATGAAGATCTGCAATGATATATGAGATAAAAAAAATTCGGAGAAGATGCTTTGTGCAGTCCAGCAAGAGGCACACCAAGACTGCTTCTGGAAGTGGAAACAGCATTAGGAGTGGTGTATCAATTCTGGAGGAGAGTATTTTGAAGGACACCATGCACAATAAGTAAAGGGTAAGCATAGAAAAAATTTGTGCACAGAGTTCCAAAATTTTTTGAACAGACCTTGTATGATATTTTTATGAAGCCATCAGACAAGGCAGACAAATAATTACAATTTGACATTCTATTTGCAGACACTGAGTGAGACTTAATTATGTACCACACACATGACTAAGAACCTTGTGTATTATAGGGACACTGTCTCATATTGAAAGTATTAGCATTGTCAAATGAATTTTTATTTTGATGGCTGTTCATGTATTAGCAGTAATGATAATCAGTTCACCAGGTCAAAGAAGATAGAAAAGGATATAGCAAGAAGTTAGAGAACAAGAAGAGATTGACAATCCATTCAATATTTTCAGAAATGTGTTGCCTAATTAATTTCCTTACACTTCTTAATGTATGAACTTTGACATTTCTATATAATTAATATTTATTCTGTATTATTTGTGAGTCTCTCAATGGTACAAGAAATCTGGAAAAATTTCAATGATTGACAAACATTTCTTGGTATCCTTTTTTCCATAAAGTTAGCAGATTAAAGAATATTCGCTAGAAACTTTCCAAATTTTAATGACTGCAGATATTTAACAAAGTTTCTTCTTCATTGTACATCTCCATATTATTATCGTCTTAAGAGGGAACAATAGTAAGAAAATTGTGTTTGGAATTAAAATGTATTATATTTTGACATACCTTGTAGAGGCCCCATATGGAAAGAACACAGTAGAAACAAACTATGACATATCGACAGAGTCGTGGCAAACAATATGTGGATGCAGAAATAGCTGGAAGGGCACCTGAAACATATTCAGTGAAAATAGTTTAAGTTAGTTGTGATGAATACAGTATAATAAGTATTTAAATTACCTTTTCATACTCTTGATTAATTAGAATACTTTAAGTTTTAGCACACATTTGTAACATATTTATGCTCATGATACACATACCAGCAGACTGATATACAGAGGGAGGGAAATTCAATTACTACAATAAGTAACAAATTTTAATTTTTTACATGATGACTACTGATCAGTGATTACATGAAATCATAAAACTCAAAAGAATACCAAAACAAAATATTAGCCATAACACATACAATGAAACATCATGTTGCATCATTCATGCAAAATTTGCCTTTAAATATGTCTGCTTGTGTCTGTATATGTATGGATGGATATGTGTGTGTGTGTGTGTGCGAGTATATACCTATCCTTTTTTCCCCCTAAGGTAAGTCTTTCCGCTCCCGAGATTGGAATGACTCCTTACCCTCTCCCTTAAAACCCACATCCTTTCATCTTTCCTTCTCATTCCCTCTTTCCTGATGAAGCAACCTCCGGTTGTGAAAGCTCGAAATTTTGTGTGTGTGTTTGTGTGTTTTTTTATTGTGCCTGTCTACTGGCGCTTTCCCGCTTATTAAGTCTTGGAATCTTTGTTTTTAATAGTTTTGGAGTTCATATATATATGTGTGAGTAAATATTTTGTAAGGTGTGAGCATCAGATAGGTCTCTAAATGAATAATTTTGGATTCTGAGCAGTTTTAATAATTGATTATCATCATGGAATATTTTGATTGCTCTTGATATATTGCATTCACAATAACAGATAATATGAAATGAATATAGATAAATCTGAAGTACAAAACCTTACTTAACATAGAAATAAAATATAGTTGTATTACAATAGCCAATGAACTACCCTGGAAATACTAATACAATCAAGTTACACTAGGGTATGAATTTGAGAAATAGTTATGAACGCAATAAAAAAAAAAAGTTACACGCTTTGTTATGATGAATGTAAATCTATTTGCATATCACTAAAGATCTGAGATAAGGGTACTGCACCAAAGGAAGATATGTGGGTTAAACAGATATTTAACATTTTGTACTGGTTTATAAAAAACTAAAAAGACACTGGGTTGGAAAATGTGAGTTGTCTATGTTCTTTTATTCCCTTGTTTACCTATTTTTGAAGGGGAGATGTTCCATTCTGAACTCACAGTTCTTTTTCTGTTAGTGGGTGCACTTGTACCACACTAAGAGAGAGCTTGTATTGTTTACTTACCATTATTCTTCTTTCTGTCTCTTTCCTTTTTTCTTTTCTACCAAAGCTCTCTGATTTATAGCACATATTTTTTCTTACCCTATGATATATCAATTCCTTGTAGCACATAACTAGTACCCCAATATTTGAATATTAGCTGCTACTATTCATTCTTATATCTGACTAGAAACACTTGAGTGCAAGGTCAAAAAAGGGCAATGACGTTTACGCCATTTGATGCCTCATATATAGTCTACCAATCGACTAAAATATTGGCTGCTAATGGCAATAGGGGTGGGACTTGAGGTATCCAATGGTGAGCACAGCATAAGGCTATGGAGCATAGTTGAAATGCTTAGTGATGAGTAATTCATAATAATACTACAGTGCTAGTGGTGTTGCTACAGAGCAGAGCAATGGCAACAATAAACAAAACAAACATTGCATTATATCTGCAACAACTGTTGCAAAAAATGTTCAAATGTGTGTGAAATCTTATGGGACTTAACTGCTAAGGTCATCAGTCCCTAAGCCTACACACTACTTAACATAAAGCATCCTAAGGACAAACACACACACACACCCATGCCCGAGGGAGGACTTGAACCTCCGCCAGGATCAGCCGCACAGTTCATGACTGCAGCGCCTTAACACACCTTGGCTAGTACCGCGCAGCAACTGTTGCCAAAGTTTACATTTTGTCAGAAGGGAACACAAGGAATTTTGCATATTGAGAAAGAAGTGGCAGATGAAATATTAGCATTTCTGCAAGACCAGTCAGTGGAATGTGTGGTTTCATGTAAGCTTGATGGTGCAGACAATGTACATGAGTTCAATGATGATGATATGTGCTTAACAAGTGAAAGTGGTGTTGAAACAGGTGTTGAGTGATGCAGTTCATTATTCTTGTCACACTGGGGGCCTCAAGTCTCATCTCCAGTGAAACATCGAAAAGAACACTCATTGTCCAAGGTGCGGGTACTAAACATAATTACATACGTGGAAGATCATCTGAAGCATAAAAAAAAAACAATTATGAAAATATTTCAAATAAATACATAGGAATATGACCTTGTAATGCATAAGAAAATACAATGGATATTCAAGGGAGGGCAAGGTGCACTTGTTACAAAAACTGGTGTTTGTGTGTTTCAAGGATGCTTGATATAATTTGTGGGATGTGCATGGCTGTGGCCTATTTTGTTATGCACTTCAAATTACACACAACATAGATTACAGTGATTTCAAGGAAAGCAGTGGATGATTGCATAACTTCAAATAATGATACAGTATTGGAAGACATAGGATAACAAAATTTCTACCAAAGTGTCAGCTTGATGATGCACAGCAAACTGCGGAATCAGGACAAAAATTTGTAGGATGAGATAAAACATACTTATTGCACTGTTTAGTAAGGAATTTGTTGTCAACTCTGACTAATCAGCATTTTAATGCATATGAAAGGAACCCTGGAAATTAGAGGTACCCTGAGAACTGTATCACAATCTACTAACATCAGTGCCTTAATGCATTGATGTACAATTATGCTGACTGTTAATCTTGATAGTAAACTGACTGGAAACTTGTTTATTGAGCTGTGAAAAGTTGGAGGTGCTCTTCCCCCCTATGATTCATTCTTGCATGTGTGATCTTGCAAGAAGAATAGGAAATTTTTATGTCACAGCAAGAAAGAGTGGAAAAACTGGTGTAAAGGAACTATAAAAATGGTATGAGCATTGCTTTTAGCCAATGGCTGGTCAAAGCAACTTGCTTTTGCTCGTTTCCTGTTCTGTGTATAAAAATAATAAACCTTTAGAGCAAACTATCCCTCCTGAGAAAAATGTGTGACATTGCAGTTCAGCCTCTGGATGTTTCTTTTTTCTCCATGCCTATAAAACATATTCCTCCCACGAACCACAACCTTGCTTTTGGTGGGGAAGTTTGCATGCCTCAGCGATACAGATAGCCATACCATAGATGCAACCACAACGGAGGGGTATCTATTGAGAGGCCAGGCAAATGTGTGGTTCTTGAATAGGGGCAGCAGCCTATTCAGTAGCGACAGGGGCAACAGTCTGGATGATTGACTGATCTGGTCTTGTAACATTAACCAAAATGGCTTTGCTGTGCTGGTACTGCAAACAACTGAAAGCAAGGAGAAACTACAACTGTAATGTTACCCGAGAGCATGCAGCTTTACTGTATGGTTAAACGATGATGGCATCCTCTTGGGTAAAATATTATGGAGGTAAAATAGTCCCCCATTTGGATGTCCGGGTGAGACGTCACTATCAGGAGAAAGAAAACTGGCGTTCTATGGATCATAGTGTGGGATGTCAGATCCTTTAATCGGGCAGGTAGGGTAGAAAATTTAAAAAAGAAAATGGATAGGTTAAAGCTAGATATAGTGGGAATTAGTGAAGTTTGGGGGCAGGAAGAACAAGACATCTGGTCAGGCATATACAGGGTTATGAATACAAAATCAAATACAGGTAATGCAAGAGAAGGTTTAATAATGAATAAAAAAAATAGGAGTGCAGGTAAGCTATTAAGAACAGCATAGTGAACGAATTATTGTAGCCAAGATGGACACGAAACCCACACCTACCACAGCAGTGCAAGTTTATATGCCAACTAGCTCCACAGATGATGAAGAGATTGAAGAAATCTATGATGAGATAAAATAAATTATTCAGATAGTGAAGGGAGACAAAAATTTAATAGTCATGGGGACTGGAATTCGATAGTAAGAAAAGGAAGAGACGGAAAAGTAGTAGGTGAATATGGGCTGGGGGTAAGGAATGAAAGAGGAAGCCACCTGGTAGAATTTTGCACAGAGCATAACTTAATCATAGCTAACATTTGGTTTAAGAATCATGAAAGAAGGCTTATATGTGGAAGAGGCCTGAAGACACAGTAATGTTTCAGGTAGATTATATAATGGTAAGACAGAGATTTAGGAACTAGGTTTTAAATTGTAAGGCATTTCCTGAGGTAGATGTGGACTTTGGCCACAATCTATTGGTCATGAACTGTAGATTAAAACTGAAGAAACTGCAACAGACATGAATTTAAGGAGATGGGACCTGGATAAAATGAAATAACCAGTGGTTGTAGACAGTTTCAGAGAGAGCATTAGGGCAGCATTAGGGAACAATTGACAATAACAGGGAAAGAAATACAGTAGAAGAAGAATCGGCAGTTTTGAGGGATGAAATAATGAAGGCAGCAGAGGATCAAATAGGTAAAAAGATGAGGGCCAGTAGAAATCCTTGGGTAACAGAAGAAATACTGAATTTAATTTTATGAAAGGAGAAAATATAATAATGCAGTAAATGAAGCAGGCAAAAAGGAATACAAATTTCTCAAAAATGAGATAAACAGAAAGTGCAAAATGGCTAAGCAGGGATGGTTACAGGACAAATGTGAGGATGTAGAGGCATATATCACTAGGGGTAAAAATAGATACTGCCTACAGGAAAATTAATGGGACCTTTGGAGAAAAGAGAGCCATTTGTATGAATATCAAGAGCTCAAATGGAAAACCAGTTGTAAGCAAAGAAGGGAAGGCATGAAGGTGGAAGGAGTATATAGAGAGTCTATACAAGGGCAATGTACTTGAGGACAATATTATGGAAATGGAAGAAGATGTAGATGAAGATGAAATGGGAGAAATGATACTGTGTGAAGAGTTTGACAGGGCACTGAAAGACCTAAGTCAAAACAAGGCTACAGGAGTAGGCAACATTCCATTAGAGCTACTGATAGCCTTGGGAGAACCAGCCCTGACAAAACTCAACCATCTGATGAGCAAGATGTACGAGACAGGCGAAATACCCTCAGATTTCAAGAAGAATATTCCAATCCCAAAGAAAGCAAGTGTTGACATGTGTGAAAATTACCAAACTATCAGTTTAATAAGTCACGGCTGCAAAATACTAACACGAATTCCTTACAGACAAATGGAAAAACTGGTAGAAGCTGACCTCAGGGAAGATCAGTTTGGATTCTGTGGAAATGTTTGAACTCTTGAGGCAATACTGACCCTACAACATATCTTGGAAGATAGATTAAGGCAAGGAAAACCTACATTTCTAGCACTTGTAGACTTAGAGAAAGCTTTTGACAATGTTGAATACAATACTCTCTTTCAAATTGCAAAGGTGGCAGAGGTCAAATACTGGGAGTGAAAGGCTATTTACAATCTGTACAGAAACCATATGGCTGTTATAAGAGTTGAGGGGCATGAAAGGGTAGCAGTGGTTGAATACGGAGTGAGACTGGGTTGTAGCCTATCCCCAATGTTATTCAATATGTATATTAAGCAAGCAGTAAAGGAAACAAAAGAAAAATTTGGAGTAGGAATTAAAATCCATGGAGAAGAAATATAAACTGTGAGGTTTGCAATGACATTGTTATTCTGTCAGAGACAGCAAAAGACCTGAAGAGCAGTTGAATGGAATGGACAATATCTTGGAAGGATGTAAGATGAACGTCAACAAAAGCAAAACGAGGAGAATGGAATGTAGTCAAATCAATCAGGTGATGCTGAGGGAATTAGACTAGGAAATGAGACACTTAAAGAAGAAGATGATTTTTGCTATTTGGGGAGCAGAAGTAAAGAAGATAGAAAATATAGGCTGGCAATGGCAAAATGGCTCTGACCACTATGCGACTTAACTTCTGAGGTCATCAGTTGCCTAGAACTTTGAACTAATTAAACCTAACTAACCTAAGGACATCACACACATCCATGCCCAAGGCAGGATTCGAACCTGTGACCATAGTGGTCGGGCAACAGCAAGGAAAGTGTTTCTGAGGAAGAGAAACTTGTTAACATCAAGTATAGATTTAAATGTCAGGACGTTTTTCTGAAAGTATCTGTTTGGAGTGTAGCCATGTATGGAAGTGAAAAACAGTTTGACAAGAAAAGAATAGAAGCTTTCAAAATGTGCTGCAACAGAAGAATGCTGAAGGTTAGATGAATAGATCACGCAGCTAATCAGGAGGTACTGAGTAGAATTGGGGAGAAGAGGAATTTTTGGCACAACTTGGCTAGAAGAAGGGATTGGTTGGTAGGACATATTCTGAGGCATCACGGGATCACCAATTTAGTATTCGAGAGAAGTGTGGAGGGTAAAAATTGTAGAGGGAGACCAAGACATGAATACACTAAGCAGTTTCAGAAGGATGTAGGTTGCAGTATATATTTTGAGATGAAGATGCTTGCACAGGATAGAGTAGTGCAGAGAGCTGCATCAAAACAGTCTCTGCACTGAAGACCACCACCAACAACAACATAAAACATATTATTGTTCTATCAGTAGCTGTGCCTTAAAGGACAGCCAGTTTCATGACAAACTCCATGATGGACTGTTCTGCATTCAGCTTCATGCCATCACATCCCAACAGTTCATATCACCCCATTACACCAATATGATTCTATATGTATTCTCAAGCAAAGGAAAATCCAGGTTAGAATAATAACAGAATTATGAAGAGGTTAGATTGCTACTTGCCATACAGTGGAAATGCTGAGTTGCAGATAGGCACAACAAAAAGGCTACTAAACGTGTAGCCTTTTGCACAGAAGCCCTTCTCCTGAAATAGACAACATACACACACATTCATGCAAGCACAGCTCACACACACATGGCCACTGTCAGGGACTGTTGAGGCCAGAATGTGCAGTCCTGCGTTGGTAGCCAGAGACAGTGGTCATGTGGGTGTGAGCTTCATTTACATGAATGTGTGTTTGTAAGTTACCTATTTCAGAAGAAGGCATTCTGGCTGAAAGCTTACTTGTTTAGTAGTCTTTTTGTTGTGCCTGTCTGTGACTTGAAACCTCTGCTATATTGTGAGTAGCAATCTGTCCTTTCCATATGCGTTTTTCAAGAGTGGATCTGCAGCTGAACATCCATCATGGGTTATAACTATCAAGAAGTTTGCCTTTGATCTTGATGGTGCAAAGCTTTGTGACCACTGTGGTGTGCCATTTTACATTTGGTGTTCATGTTGCAAGTTAATGGTTTGTTTTGATATTTCTTGAATGCTGATGATGTCCATTTTGTGAAGTGGACTATATACATCCCACAGAAGGTTGATCTCTATACGTCCCAGACATCCATTTTCTGTCATTCTCATGATGCACATGGTGAATCATTAACAGCTAGTATTTTTCGTATCATAATTGTTAACACAACACTTTTCAAACGAGTCTTACTAAACACCGAACTAGTGACCTCACCCTCAAGAGGTTCCTTGTGAGCCCTTAGATGTGTTTAATCTTCCCAGGTATAATATGTGGAGTAACTTTTCCTTAATTCCTTTGCATATTTCCAACCTTTTCTTAGCCCCTTTCCCAGCCAATAATCACCTGGATTTGATAATTGTTCTGTTGATTATGTGTATGCCCTGTTTTAATTGCTTTTGCTTTAGAGTGGTTAAGTAGGCATCACCACATCAAGGAGTACATATATTGTTAGCGTGTTTCTTTATTAAAACACACACAGTGTTTAAATTTTGCTTCTGTTCCTCAATTCTTTACCACTGTAAAGCTTACTACCACATTGTGTGTGTGTGTGTATGTGTGTGTGTGTGTGGGGGGGGGGGGGGTGTTAGGAATTATTTGTGCTACTTGCTATAAAAAGTATATTTACAAGAACATACCAATGCTCTGGCTAATCCAGATACCAAGCATATCAAGTTGTAGTAGCCGGTAATATATTTTCTCCCCATGTTCCAGGTTCATGAACAGATGATAAATAAAGCTGCCAATCCATGGGCAGCCAGCTCCCAAAAGGTGACACCAAGATAAAAAGTATGAGTCCACTTCATTCCATGGGATAAGATCTGGCCATGACACGATAATGTACAGGATTGGTGCACCTGAAAAAATGCATTATTGAATGAATTTGATGGACTTCTTATATGCCTTCAAATCCAACATTAATTTTATACAACACTGACAAATTCAGAAATGCTTCGCAACTGCTAAGTACATATGGGAATTGGATATATATCCTAATGTGGGGGATTTTTGGGAATTACTTCAGCGCACAAATTATGACTCCTCACTGTGACTTTGTCCACTTTGACAGTTTGGAACTAGGTTATAGTAAATCATACAGAGTATGAATGAAAATAATCTCAGAACATTCTTGACTGATTTATTTCAAATTTTTACATGATACTATAATAATTTGGATGGAAATTGTCTATGTATTTTCTTACACAACACTGTATAAGTTTTCTGTTAAAACCAATTGGGAAAAAAGAAAATCTGTGCTATACTGTGCAAATGATGTATGGTATTGTACTCTTTCCCATAGCTAGTTGTAACTATTAAAGTAGAACATTTAAACCATTAGACAAATTGTTTCTCCCATATAAATTGTTTCTCCATATATATTATTTCAAACAAAAATTGTACACACAACAATGTACTGTTAATTTTCTCATTTGCAACCAGCTTTAACAGGAAGTGTGTACATTAGGGAAGTTGTATTTATGGATTATTGACTTATGATTAGAGTACTACTGCATAATTTGAACCATCCAAAACTTTGTAATGTTACCTATTCACAAATTAAAACTAGGAAAAATAATGTAATTGAAGCTACTGTCCTCACAGATCCAGCAACAGTGGTATGTTTGGTGATATCCACAATATATTGTCAAGAAATATCTGTGAAACACGTAGTATAATGTGTAAAACAGCTGCATGAGGAAAATTGGTTAATTCTGAATTTCAAGGGCTTTTTGGTTTTATGTCAAGTTACGAAACAAATTATGAGACAGGATTCCTAGCCTGTATTTACCTTCTGGAGCCAACATGTGTAGTACTACCAATAGACATCTGTGTAAAAGTAATGCATACACATTACCTTTCTTCCACAACTAATACTATGTCGAGTCACATTAGTGTGACCACTGTCTATGTTTGATGTCAGTGTGCAACAACCACTGACAGATGGCAGGTGATAGCACTACAGTGAACAGTATATCAAACGGGGTCCTGAAAAACAGTGCAGTCATTTTCATATTGCAAACTGCGACTTATCTGACATCCAAGAGCATGTGATCATTGGCTTGTGGGCTAACATTGGAAGCATTTCTAAAAGAATTAAGTTTGCAGACTATTTGATTGTCATCATAGTTAAAGTATATCATGCATAACAAAATGGTGCTATCCAAAACTGGTGGCAGTGTAACTGCAGTGCACCATGGGCCATAGATGACAGTGGTGAACAGTGGATGTGGTCTGGGGAATGTTTTTTTATGGCATTACGTGGATGATCTTGTCATTCTGGAAGGCTTGGTGGATTAACACAAGACTGCATCTATCCTTGGCAACATGTCCATGGTTACATGCAGTTTGCTTTTCCTCAGCAAAATGGCACCTATCAGCAGGACAATGCAAAGTGTCACACGGCTTGTAGTGTTAGTACATGGTTTGAACAGCACCAGGATGTGTTTACCATACTGCCCTGGTCACCAGACATCCAAGATTTAAAACCAATCAAGAATCTGTGGGACCACATTGATTAGAATTTTTGTCACATAGAAATCTAGCATGCAATGGAGTCAACATGGCTCCACATCCCTGTTGGAACCTTTCAGAACCTCAGCAACTCTATTCCTGTATGTCTCACTACAGGCACATCTACCTCTCCCTGTGGTCTTTAACTGATCTGCCCTTCCTTTTTAATCTTCCCCAACATACTACTTTCTTCTCCCTGAAGAAGGAATTATTAGTTCTGAGTGCTAGGTAGCATGTCGGTCTACTATGGAATTTTCCTCCTGAAATTACATATTGCCTAGGAATCCTGTCTTATAAGTTATTAGTTTTCTCAACTGAATTTTCCTGTGTTTCATTATGAAGTTGTGTATGTTATTACATGAAAATCTTCCCTGAAAAGAAATCATACAATGACAGTATGAGCACTTAATTCAAAGATGATCAGCACACCTTATATTTTCTTTTAACTCTGCTCCTCTCAGATAGGTCATGGCATACCGTTTCTGTACCAGAGATGATGGAGCTTCTGAGTACTATTATATTGTGTGGCTTCTTCCACACTATACCTAGTGAGTTACTATAATACAAACAATTTCCAAAATTTGGTCTTAGCTCCACTACTTTGGATTATCCCAAGATTGTAATGAGGAATGTTAAGTTTACAACTATGGAAAAAAAAAATGTTTTATAACTATAGAATGATTATTTTTCAGGTAATAATACTACCAGTGCTGTGGTACTCAAAAACTTCCAACACAATTATGTTTTCATATCCACAAATGATTATAGGTAGTCTGTTGCAAACATCCCTGTGATACACCTGTATGATTAATCCCAATTCTGAAAATGACGTTTTAATGTGTACATGTACACTCCCCAGGTTAATATGCACTCTGAATCCTTGAATAACCAGTAAGATCCATGATGTGAGATAAATTTTAATCTCTCTCTCTCTCTCTCTCTCTCTCTCTCTCTCTCTCTCTCTCTATATATATATATATATATATATATATATATATATATATATATATATATATATACACTCCAAAAGCAACAATGCAATGTATGTTGTAGATGTACCAGGATCATTTTCTCCTTTCTGTTTTATTCAAGATGGAGTGCAGTAAAATCAACTGTTAGCAATCTTATGTATAAGACCCAATTTTGTGATTTTACTCAGACACAAAGAAGATAACTAGAAGTCAGTTTATATACACAAATATAGGTTAATACACTTAGGTGGTTTCAAGATGAATGTTTACACTAGCGTACCAAATATGAACACTGTAGTGCCAGTGTATCTCACAAAGACAATGTAAAATACGGAGCACAACAAAGAACATCTTCCACTTAAGGCAAACAATGCCTTTTAATAACTATTTATAAATACAGAATCACAAATATGTCGGCCCCCGGTAGCTGAGTGGTCAGCGCAACAGAACATCAATCCTAAGGGCCCACATTCGATTTCCAGTTGGGTTGGAGATTTTCTCTGCTCAGGGACTGGGTGTTGTATTGTACTACTCATCATCATTTCATCCCCATCGATGTGCAAGTCGCCAAAGTTGCGTCAAATCATAAGACTTGCACCCGGCGAACAGTCTACCCGACAGGAGGTGCTAGTCACATGACATTCACATTCTCACATCACAGATATCTTTGACCCTTGCCTCCATTTCTTCTTCGCATAGATGCTTATTTTTTTGTGAAACCAGTGATAAGTCAATGCTACATCAAGAGTAGCACTCTTAAGTATTGTCCAATTTTATTTATAAAATATATCATATCTCTAAAAGGCATACAAATTCGAAATCAGTACTTTCAGAAGTGTCTTATCACTTACTCCTGTTTCAGTGGTCCTTGTGTCTTTTTGGTCATATCACATCCTGTAGCAGCAAAATTACTGGCTTCAGATTCAAGTAAATTACATATCCCATTCGCCTTTTGCTAGCTTCCTTCAATGCTGCCTCTTGCCAGACTAAGGACTAAGGATTAATTGATTAGTTTCACTAAATATGATATAATGTTAAATAATTATTTGTTTGTTTGTTTGACAGTATGAGTGGAGTATCATGTGGCAGTTCACTTTCAGCAGCAATAAAAATGTTGCAACTATCCAGCTGATTTCTTTAGTATCGACTGTAACCACATTGTCCGCCATCAAACACAGAAAATGAATTAGTGTATGATATTCCACTTTATTACTTCTTGGTTTTGGCTACCCTAGCAATGTGCCATGGTATGGTGGCACTGGGAATTAAATGTGTATCATGACTGCGGATGTATGGGGTGGTTATAATTAAAGTGCAACTACTCACAGAGGTCCTGGGCAGGCTGTAATTACAGTGTCCAGTGGAGGCTGTAATTATAGTATGGCAATGAAACTTGATAGATGTGCTGATGCTTTAACGTGGAACCACCAATTTACCCTGGAAAAAAATTGTTCCACTTTTGGCCAATAGGTGAAAATCTAGCTCTATAAAGCATCTCATTGATGTCTGCAGTACTCCTACTGAACAAACTGTGTAATGCTTTCTCACTTGTTTGTCCTTTTCTGTCCACCTCTTTTCCTAATTCTATATACAGGGTGATTATCATTCAAGTTAAATTTTCAAAACACTGTAGAAATAACAACACTGGTCAGAATGATGTCAAAGGGGGAAAACGTAATGCAGAAGAAAAAAAAAAAATGAGAAAATTGATCAATAGATGGCATTGCATGTGTCAGAATGTGTAAATGAAAACACATGTCATGTGCATGGCCACTGAAGTTGGCATAAACATGCCACGTGCTTCTGGTCCTGTTACCTGTACTGTCACTGGTTAAGTGCTATGAGTGTCTTTTGCACAATCATGTCATTACAGTTCTCCAACAGCATGGATGTGTGAATGGTATCATTTTTCCTCTTCCTCCTTTCATGCCTGCAACATTCATCATGACTTTCTCAATGCAGGATTGCACTCTACTTGTAAAGCTGTATTACAAGAATGATGACAGCGCACATGTCACTTGCAGAAGTTCCGAACACTGAAGGGTTTGAAAAAAAGGCATTGGTCTGATGATTGCCATGGGTCTGGAGAAAATGATTTGGAAATTAAAAGATATGGGTTTTTTGGTGAGCAACATGGTAGAGGGAGGAAACAAATTGATTTGACATCTAGCAGTGGCCATAGCAATGCAGGGAGGAGAAGAGTGGTAGTGTGAAAATGTGTAGTGCACGGAGAATTGTCCAAACATTGGACATAAGCATGAGCCCTGTGCATAAAATCCAATGAAACATCCTTCTTTCCTATCCATTCAAAATTACCCATTTGCACAAGTTGCTTCCTGTTGACCTACTTCAGAATTTCTTGCTCACATGGAAGTGGACAATGATTGGCCATGGAAGATTTTGTGGACAGACAAATCCCACTTCCATCTTACAGGATATGTCAATACACAGAATTGTCAAGTATGGGCAACGGAAAATCCACATGCAAATCAACCAGAACCAGTTTATCCTGAAAAAGTCACTGTGTGATGCGGGTTTATGGCATCATTTATCATAGTGCCAATTTTTTCAAAGAGACATGTGCTTCCAGTCCTGTTACCTGTACTGTCACTGGTGAGTGCTATGAGTGTCTTTTGCACAACCATGTCATTCCAGTTCTCCAACAGTGTGGATGTGTGGATGGTATCATTTTTATGCAAGATGGCACACCTCTGCACATTGCAAATCCAGTTAAGCAGCTGCTGAAGCGCCATTTCAGAAATGTTAGAATTCTCAGCCACCATTTCCCTGCAGTGTGGCTGTCCTGATCACCTGATCTTAATCCATGTGACTTTTGGCTGTGGGGCTATCTGAAAGATGTTGTGTTCAGTGTTCCAACTGCAAACATAGCTACATTGAAGGCACATATTGCACAACACATTCTGAATGTGACCCCGGAAACACTTTGATCAGTTGTAGAACATACTGCTTCTCAATTTCAACTTGTTGCGGAAAACGGTGGACAGCATATTGAACATGTTTTGAGCCAGTGTATTTACTTATATTTGAGTATATAAATCGACTTCTAGTTATCTTCTTTGTGTCTGAATAAATTCACATGTGTCTGATAAATTCCCATCTAAAACCTATGTGCAGAAACTTAATGTAAAATTTAAATATATTTCTTGTGTTAATTGTATCAAACCTCGAGTGTGAATCATGATATATTATTTTCATTAGCTGCGTGCTGAAAAAACGTATTTCCTGCTGTAGCAGCAGTTGTAATCAACATTTGCACTTTACAGTATTTCAATAGTAGTACCGGTATGTTGATTAAAAAAAAATGTTTCATTCAAAATTTAAATGTATATTTATGCAATTAAATGTATACATTCAGAGAATTTTCAAGTGTTGTGTATATCATATTTCATACTAAATCGGTGCTTGTAATTTACAGTTACTGTAGCACGTATTATAACTAACATGTCGAGTCAAACCCAGTTTTGAGTTTCAACAAGGGTGTACTGTTGTGATAGTGCCACGACATTTAACAGTGCCGCCACGACAGTACGCACAAATGGCGATAGAGGCACTCCGCAAATCGGATGAGCGCGGGAGCGCCACCTAGCTACGAACGGCACCGGCCGCATGTCACGGCACAGCAGTCGAATACGAGAGACTGAGTTGTAATCATGTGATCAGCTATTGTTTCTAAGAGAGAGTGTGAAAATCCACGCAATTATTGTGATTAAAGGTTATAACACTTTTTGGCGACGAGGATGGGATATATTCACCGCGTTGTGGATTTGTGTGTTCGTGACGGGGCAGACATGGAACAGCTTATGCAAGCGCTCATTGAACAACAAACACAGCTGACGGCAGCGACGGCGTTACTCTCAAATCGAAAAGGAGGCGCTCGCTATCATTTATGCTCTAAAAAAGTTCAGCGTTTTTTTGTATGGTTCTAAGTTTCACCTCATCACCGACCACAAACCGCTGGTCTCTCTGTTCAGCCCCTAGGCGTCACTTCCGGATAAGGCAGCTCACCGCCTGCAACGTTGGGCCTTATACTTGTCTCGTTTTCATTATGAGATTCACTATCGCCCCACGGCCCAGCACGCCAACGCTGATGCATTGTCGCGATTGCCGATGGGCCCCGACCCTGTTTTCGATCATGATGAACTCCTCTGTTTCCACATTGACGAGGAAGAACGTCGTGCAGTCGAGGGCTTTCCACTTACAGGTTCGCAGGTCGCGTCAGCTACTGCGCGGGACCCGGTCCTGCGTCGGGTGATCGGTTTTGTTCAACGAGGTTGGCCGGACAGGACCAGGGGCCGGGCATCGGATCCCCTTCGCAACTACCATGCCTTGCGCCTTCGTCTGTCTGTTCGTGATGGTGTTGTTCTTCTGGCCACGGATGGCGCATCTCCACAGGTCGTGGTGCCAGCCTCTCTTCGCAAAGATGTTCTCAAACTGTTGCATGGAGGCCATTGGGGTATTTCTCGGACTAAGTCCCTGGCCCGCAGGCACGTTTATTGGCATCGCCCATATGGTTGCTGCATGTGGCCAGTGTGCTCAACAACTGGCGGCACCTCATACAATGCCCTCTCCGTGGCCTGATCCAGCTCAGCCATGGGAACGGGTGCACGCCGACTTTGCTGGACCCTTCCTCGGTACTTATTGGCTACTGTTGATTGATGCCTTCTCAAAGTTTCCATTTGTTGTTAGATGTCCGTCGCCCACCACTGCGGCGACGACGCTGGCTTTGTCCAAAATCTTTGCGCTAGAAGGTCTTCCATCCACGATCGTCACGGACAATGGCCCTCAGTTCTCTTCGCAGGCCTTCCGTGATTTTTGTACTGGACAAGGGATTCATCATGTTACCGCACCTCCCTTCCATCCGCAATCGAATGGGGAGGTCGAGCGCCTTGTCCGCACTTTCAAATGCCAGATGAAAAAATTCCTTAGTGATTTTTCCACAGATGACGCCCTGCTGCAATTTCTGAGTTCTTATCGCTTCACGCCTCTGGGTGATCGCAGCCCTGCTGAACTCTTGCATGGCTGCCAACCGCGCACTCTACTGCACCTGCTTCACCCTGTCAGGCCTTGTACTGTGTCCCCTAGTGCGGGAAAATACTCAGTGGGCGCCGACGTGTGGGCACGAGGATATGGATCTCACCCTAAATGGATTCCAGGGGTGGTCAAGGCTCTTCGCGGCCGCCGGCTTTGTGAAATCCGTACGGGCGACGGCACGGTTGTTCGCCATTACGACCAGATGCGCCCACGAGTGGTGGCCACGCCTGTGCCACCGCCCCATCCTTCGCCTCCACCAGCCCGACACGCCAGTCCTGTCGCTGCTGCCGATCTACCGTCCGTGTTGATGCAGCCGCCGTCGCTGCCGCTTCCAAGTACTCCGGAACCGGCCCCAGTCGCGACGCCGCCTTCTCCGGGACCCATCTCGCTGGAGCACAGCCCCAGGTCAATGACACCTATGGATGCTGCTCCGGAGTTTTCACCCATCATCTCATCCAGGAGGCACGTTCCATGCACGAGCTTCCGTCCTGGACATTTTCGACCATACTCTCGTGTCTCTGCGCGGGATCTCCTCGGGGCCTCACAAGAGGCCATGGATGTCTCTGCGCTGTCCATGTCTCCAAGGAAGTGAGTGTTTATTTTTTTCAAGGGGGGAAAAGTGTTGTGATAGTGCCACGACATTTAACAGTGCCGCCACGACAGTACGCACAAACGGCGATAGAGGCGCTCCGCAAATCGGATGAGCGCGGGAGCGCCACCTAGCTACGAACGGCACCAGCCGCATGTCACGGCACAGCAGTCGAATACGAGAGACTGAGTTGTAATCATGTGATCAGCTATTGTTTCTAAGAGAGAGTGTGAAAATCCATGCAATTATTGTGATTAAAGGTTATAACATGTACAGTGCCTGCGTTTTCTTGAATTTTCAAGTTTGTTAGCGACCATAATCACAAGAAAGTTTCAGGAAATCAGTAGCTTTCAGCTTAGGTCTTTCTGTTGCCTTAACAGAAACTTTTCTATGCATATGAATTGCTTCAGTACTTCGACAGAATTAGTAACAGTTCTAGTTTAACAGGTTTAGTTTATTTTAAAATTTTTGTTTACTGTTGTGTAAAACCCCACATCAGCCACAATGCAGACCCGCTGTGAATGCCATTCTTAACCACAGGATGAGTTGGTTGATGTATGTAAGCAGCTATAAATTGCCCTGACTACTGTCAAACAATTGGAAGTAGCTCTGACTGAGTGTTTGGGGTTCCAGTGAGTCATTTATCACAAATACTGAAAGTATCTCAAGTATTGTCCTCTCCTACAGATACTGTTCTCTCTGCAGGAAGTAATGGACCTACCACTACTTATCTACTTGATCATGGGCAGCTTGTCAGTGACAGAGCTAGGTGCCTTGAACAAGGGAGCCAGGGACCCTAACCAACAAGTTTGAAGTGCCATCTTCCAATGAAACTGAAAACGAGCCAGTGCAATTGCCCTCACTTGTTAGGAAATTTTCTTTATGCATGTCAAGGGGAGGCAAAGGCAAAAGAGTAGATGTTTAAAACTGTGAGCTTTCAGTATCCTCACATGTCGAATTATGGCAATTTTGATACCATTTTATTTATCTTTCCAGTTATTCACATTTCTGGTGAGTGGCAGTTTATATCTGACAGACATGTGTCCAACAATGAATGCTGGAAGACCTGGCACAGACCACACAGTCTGAATATTGAGTTCATGGAGTTAAGTAGTTAATTCTATAATAACTGTCAATTAAGTTAATATTACACCACAGGGAAGTTAATTAGAGTCTATTTGATATTATCTATTGAAGGTTTTGCTCGTTTCAAAGTAGTTCTGGCGAAAAAAAAAAAAGAAAAAAAAAAAGAAAGAAAGAAAGAAAGTAACCAAAGGCCAGTTTCCACGTACTTTAAACATAGGTTCACATACAAGTTTAAGACATTTGTATTAAGTATTAAGTGAAGAATTTAGATTGTTTTCATTACATTTCATTACAAATATATTTAGTAATGCCACATCTACTCGGGAATTAAAGGTTTTAATCTCTATATTTTAATTTCTTTCAGAGCACATAAAGTCCATATCATGCATATGTGATCTTAGTTCTAATTTTTTGGGTATATAAATTTTGAATTTTAGTGCTAGTTTAAGTGCATTATATTAATAGTATACACATATATTAGTGTTCCACATAACGTGAGTGCCTCTTGTGATCTGTAGTTAACAGAATATTACTATAATATATATATAATATTGTAAACAACCATGAGTGAGAAGTATTTGTGCTGCCATAGGAAAATTACTTCTGGGGTTCTATGCCACTATTGTGAAAGATGGTTACATGAGGGGGGGGGGGGATGTAGTGGCATGGGGATTGGGGAAGTAAATGAGTCTCTTCCATGGTATTACAGAATATGCCCAAATGATAGGAAAATAGCTGAACAGGAAGGCAACATTAGAGGCCTTTAGGCTGAACTAGATAGTGCTAGGGGGGACCTGATGAGGTTAAGGGGGGAGAATGGTGAAGGCAGGTGGGAAGTGGTGGCAAGGAACAGGGTCTACAGAAAGAGAACATTATCTGTCACCTTCATCATTGGGTTAACCAATAAATTTGCCTTGCTACCTCAGTTAACTAAGGAAGAGGCTCAGGTAGATGTAAGTGTAGTCATCACTCAACAGACGTTCACTAGGAAACCAACTGCCTAAAAAAAAAAAATAGAAAAGAGGAGAAAGTTCTATTGTTAGGTAGTAGCCATGGAAGAGGTGAGGGCCAGATCTTTCAGAAAAAATCAGGTGACAGGTACCAAGTCACAATTTTTTTCAAGCCCAGTGTGTGCCTTAGCCAAGTGACAGAGGACGTAGGATCATTGTGCAAGGGTTTTAAGAAGCAAGAGTATGTTGTGGTAATAGGTGGAGTGGGAAACAGTATTGACAGGGATCAGGGCTACAATATTGAGTTTGACCTGGTAAAAATAACACCTGCAATGAACCATACAAATGTTAGCTTGGTTCCTGCTTTCATGCAGTATGACTGGTACCAACTGAACAGCTCTGTCAGGAGGGTCAATATGGAGCTCGGTCCTCTGCTTTGGGTGGCTACTTTGTCAGGCATAGGTTTGGTTCCTGTTGATGATATTTGTAGGTGGGGCTTCACAAGACGTGGCCTGCCTCAAACTGGAAAAGGAAAGGTAAATTGACTGGTTGATAGCAAAATCCTTAAAGGGAGCACTGAAACTCTTGATAGGACCTTCTTTTTAGGCTAAGATCAGTATACAATGATTCAACAGACAGACAGGTACTAGAAATGTTCAACTACCACAAGATTCTCATAAAAGTATGAAAAATAACGTTAGTGTCATAAGACTCTGTAAAAGCACAGTGAAAAATGTTAGTACATTGTACCACAATATCAGGGGATTAAAAAACAGAGTAGATTAGCTTCTTGTTTGTTAGGAGATTTAGAAACTCGGGGTGAAACAGATGTACTATGCCTGTCTGAACATCATACAATCACAGATATGGGAAAGGTAAGTGTAGGTGGATATAAGCTTTCAGCACATGTAAGTACACACACCATGGAGAGAGGAGGAGTTTCCATATATCTTAATAGCTACCATAATGTGAAAAATTTAGAAACTAAAAATTTTTTGTGTACGGGAACATATGGATCCATGTATGTGTGATCTTAAACTAAATAACTGTACTTTTATAATTCTAGCCATGTATAAGTCCCCATTGGCAACTTTTCAGCTATTTTTTAACAGCTTGGATTCTTTGTTGTGTTATCTGTCAGACAGAGGGAAGCAAATCATTGTTTATGGGGATGTCAATGTAGATTTTCTGAAAGTGTCTGATAGCATGCCCTTGAGGTATTTCTTGGTTCTTTCAATTTGATATCAGTTATTGATTTTCCTGCCCAGGTGGTACAGGAAAGCAGTACACTGAAAGATAATGTTTTCATAGACCAAGATAAATTTAATCAAATAAAAAAAATTCATGCTAAGAATGGTCTGTCTGATCATGATGCACAGGTAGTTACAGTATATAACATAGCTCCATATAGTAATCCAAACAGTTCTCCAAAATAGTATATTCAATTAACAATTCAACAATTTAAAATTTCATGGAAAGCTTGCAACAGTTAAATTGGCATGAGGTGTACTGGGAACCTGATTCTAATTTAAAACTTAACCTGTTTCATGATACCTTTGTGAGTATATTTGAAAGCAGTTTGCCTAAGTAAACAGTGGAACATAATTATTAAAAAAAAAAAAAACATGTAAAAAGCCAGGGCCTACTAAAGGCATAAAAATATCCTGTAAACAGAATCGGCATATTGAAGATGCAATACCTATGAAATTTGATAAAATTGAAATTCAACCCACCTCTCCTACTGAAATAATAATAAATTCACTCAAAAGTAAAAGCTGACATGCAATTGACGATATTTCGAACAGAGTACAAAAAACTTGTTTCCAACAGATAAATAGGATTCTCAGCTACATATGCAGTAGCTCATTGAAGCAGGACTTTTTCCAGATAGTCTGGAATATGTTATTGTTAAACAATTGCATAAAGAAGGGGATAGGTCTGATGCTAACAACTACAACCCAATCTCACTTCTCACAGCTTTATCAAAAATATCTGGTAAAGTAATGTATTCAAGAATAGTATCAAATATTTGTAAAAATGAAATACTAAAAAAATGTCAATTTGGTTTTCAGGAAGACTCTTCAACAGAAAATGCTATACATGCTTTCACTGATCAAATATTAAATGCTTTGAATAACTGAACTTTATCCATTGGGATATTCTGTGACCTCTCAAAGGCTTTTCACAGTGCTAATCATGAATTTCTTCTAGATAACCTTTAATATTGTGGAACGAGCGGGACAGTGCACAAATGGTTTATCTCATATTTAACTGGGAGAATGCAGAAGGTAGAAATTAACAGTACAGGTAGTCTGTCAAAATCACCAGTGTCCTCTAACTGGGGAGATATCAAGAATGGTGTCACACGGGATTCAGTCTTGGGTCTCTTATTATTCTTAGTATATATTAATGACTTGCTACTCTATATTCATGAAGATTGCAAAGCTAGTTCTTTTTGCTGATGATACAAGTATAGAAATCACAACCAACAAACAAGATTCAGCTGACAAAATTGTATTTAACATCTTTCAGAAAATTATTAAATTGTTCTGTGTAAATGGACTCTCACAAAATTTTGAGAAAACACAGCATATACAATTCTGTACAGCAAATGACATAACACCATTGATAAATATAGACTATGAACAGAAGTCTGTTGCTAAGGAAGAATATTCAAAATTTCTGGGTGAATGCACTGATCAGAAATTGAGCTGGAAGAAAGACATTGATGATCTGCTGAAACTGTTAGGTTCAAATACTTATGCTATCAGGGTTATTGCAAATTTTGGTGATAAACATGATGGTAAATTAGCCTACTATGCCTATTTTCATTCACTGTTTACATATGGCATCATATTTTGGGGTAATTCATCATCAAGAGAAAAAGTATTCATTGCACAAAAGTGTGCAATCAGAATAATAACTGGAGCACACTCATGATCATGTTGCAGACATTTAGTTAAGGAATTCAGGCTATTCACAGTATCTTCATAATAAAAATATTCACGTATGAAATTTGTTATTAATAACCCATCCCAATTCAAAAATAATAGCGAATTGCATGGCTACACTACTAGAAGAAAGAATGATCTTCACTATTCTGGGTTAAATCTGATTTTGGCACAGAAAGTGGTGAATTATGCTGCCACAAAAATCTTTGGTCATTTGACAAATATTAAAAGTCTGACAGATAGTCAACCAAGATTTAAAAACAAATGAAAAGAATTTCTGAATGACAACTCCTTCTACTCAATAGAGGGATTTTTGGATATGTAGCAGTAACTGTAAAAAAGAAAAAAAGTTATTTTGTATAAAGAAAACTTGTGTTAAAGTGGCATGTTCCACATAGTTAAGAAATGTCTTATTCATGATCTATTGAACAAGTATTAATGTAGTGTAACATTACCACATGGATAGCGAGAGAGTTGTAGCATCTCGCAGTTCATTACAGCAGGGATTTCTGAAATTGTCCTGTGATGGAACACTTTGAGAATATTGGTAATTTGAAAAAACATCTTGTTAACAAAATTAACAAAATATTAACAAGTGAGAAAGACTTGTTTTATTCAGTGATTACTTACATTTTAAATCATAACTAATAATGTAGAAAAATATAATAACATTTTTAAAAAATCAGGCAAAATGTTGCAAATAATGACATGTTATTAATAGGTTTTTTTTTTGTGGAGCACTTATTTATTTCCCAGTGTTCAGTGGAACACAATATGAGATTTTGGAATGGAATGTCAGTGATTATTACTTTGTCACCAATGAAATTTATGTATCTGCTGTAATGTACTACAGTCTTTATGGCAAATACATTCAGTATCCATCACTTGTAAAACTGACTTTAAATTCAAAGAATACAAATCCAGTTCTTGCCCAATCCTAAATATGAATAGTCACAATAATGAATGGTAAATGGAGTCAAATTCGTTGGCTGTGTAGCGAAGGGAATTAATGTGGCGCTATTCAGCTCACAGTAGAGGCAAGTAACATTTTATATGGTGGAATCAAGGAAAAGGCTACAAGATCTGCAAATACATCTCTGGAGACGCTGTTCAATTGCCAACAGCAGCCTTACAGAGACTACTATTCAGATTTTACCATGGCACAGCCAACATTAGAGAAGAACAACTTTGAATATGAGCGAACAATGAATTTTCATCACTGTAAATTAAAATTCATTATTAACTGTGTGTGCAGAGTCTAAACTTAAACATGGAAATCAGTAATCAAATTTCAACAATTTATGGAGACAAGTCTAGTCCAGAACCCTATCAGAACTAACCCAAATGCCGAAATGAAGACTGACAATGAGAACAAACATTTTATTTCTGGAGAAATTGAAAATTTCAAGGTAGCTTCCACAGTGTCAGTGCAGAAAAATTAAACAACGATTTGTGTAAGACGTTGTGAGTACCTATTAATTGAATTGCTGCAAAGTATAAAGAAGGGCTATGAGCAAAAAGAAGCTGATAAAAACAAACAAAGGAAAAGACTCAGCAAATAAAGAAATTAACATTCCGCAGCTTAAGAAATTTTTCCAACAAATGCACAGTGATGGACTTAAAATGAGTAGCTACACAAAACAAGAGTTTCACAACCCCATGATTGACATGAATCAAGTTAAAAGCTCTCAGACCACTTGCAAAGGAAATAAAAATACCGTGGTGAAGCTACTATTGGTCACACAACAACAATGTGCTAAGATTGATACGAAAGTCAATGAACTGTATTAAGCTGTCAAGGCAAAGCATGTTCTTAATATGCCAATAGACAAAAATCTGATTTGTAAGGAAGTCAGTAGACTTATTCATAAAGATTGTGGAATGAATTTGTGTACAAATACTTTTCTGGATAGTATAAATGGAAATGATCAATTCAAAGATTTCATGAAACAATTCAAAATTAATTTAGTTTCATAACAGTGGCAATCTAAAAGCAAAACTGTGCACATAGTTGGGTCAACTGTGTAGCAACTAGTCAGTACCAGTGTTTGGTGAGTTGCAGGTGGCTTTTTGCAGGAAATATTTGTCACACAAGAATAAGCAAAGTGTTACGACAGATTGTTTTTACGCCACAATTATAACAGAGGTTGGGGAAGTACGCCAGACATTTTGCAGAAACACTGGGAGATGAATAGCATTTGCATGACTGAACTGAAGTTGATGTTTTCAAGGCATTTTTAACCAAATACCTACCATGGAACAATCATGACAGATTGGCTTCCAGAACATTTGACAATTTTTACGAACTGTTATGCATCATGGGTCACTTGGAAGGACTATAAAATGAAAGGAATGTGTAAAAATAAAGATTACAATCCAAAGGATAAGGGTAGGCAAGGAGACAATGGATGACAACCTTACTGCCAGTGGGATTCCGTCCGCCCCCATAGCTGAGTGGTCAGCACGACGGAATGCCATGCAAAGGGGACTGGCTTCGATTCTCGGCTGGGAGTTGTGTTGTCTTCATCATCTTCATCTCTTCCCCATCGACGCGCAACTAGGCAAAGTGGCGTCAACTCAAAATTAGTGGAATTTCGGACAATCCCTTCTTAAACAACGCCTACAGTACAGGATCCACACTCTCTCCAAATTTCAGTTTTCTATCCTCAGCGGTTTGGCCGGCGCGATGATGAGTCAGTGACTCAGTCTGGACCTATCTATAACCGAATAGACAAACACAAATTTTCGAAGATTTAGCTTCAAAAATGCTTGTACAATGAAATATTTCCATAAACACCTTCATCTTCCGTTCACACCCACGTTCAAAAACAGTGAAACATATATTTTTTATTTCTAACTGAGAAGCCAAATATAAATTTTTTATACATTTATCTTTAAAAATGCTTACATTATAAAATATTTTCATAAAAAAATCTCATCCCCTATTTTACCCCCTTTGGGTTCAGTTTCCAAAAAAACTGAAACACGCATTTTTTTCAATTTGTAACCGTGAAGTCAAACATCAATGTTCATAGTGTAGCCTTAAAAATACTTTCGTAGTTCTTTAATAATGATATATTTAAAAAAACCTTTCATCCTCTTTTTCACTGCCTTAGCGTTCGAGTTTCGAAAAATCATTTCTTAAAGCATGCCCAAGATCCACATCTTCTATCCTTAGCGATCGGGGCTGGGCGATGATAAGCCAGCCAGTCAGTCAGGACATTGGGTTGGTGTACATAACGATTGAGCACGCGGAAGCGCGGGTATTTTACTGCAGTCTATTGACATTAGCATAGCGATGTGGAGCTGTGATGCATTTCCAGATACTATGTCATCTGCTGTAGCATGAGAACAATGCCTAAGAGAGAAATCGATAACATCGCGAACAAAACAATCGCGTTAACTGTTTCCGTTTGTGGTCTCAATACGTATTCTAATCTTTTAGGAGACATGACTGGACGTGACGTCATGATTACTTCATCAACTTATAATACATATACTGCGGTTTGTAGGGCTTGAGTAAAAGTTACGTGCATTAGTCTTATCTTGCAAATAATTAAACTTCCTGAACTTCATTCTCCCCGTTGGATTTATCTTCCACCAAGCCACGAGAATCATGGAATCCTTTACACGTCCCCTCTTGAGAATAATTATGTTTATTTTTGGTACACTGTTATTGACCAAGGACCTGCAAATCCGAATCAGTTCCCGAAACGTCGTATGCAAGTGATAAATAATTGTAGATAAGATTGACATAGACAGCCGCGCGGGATTAGCCGAGCGGTCTAATGCGCTGCAGTCATGGACTGTGCGGCTGGTCCCGACGGAGGTTCGAGTCCTCCCTCAGGCATGGGTGTGTGTGTTTGTCCTTACGATACTTTAGGATAAGTAGCGTGTAAGCTTAGTGACTGATGACCTTAGCAGTTAACTCCCATAAGATTTCACACACATTTGAACATTTTTTTGACATAGTTGGAAACATGTTTATATATGTGTAAATATTATCCATTATTTCCTACGTAGCCCACACTTCTGTTTCATATTGCTTTAATCTTTAAGCAATGCGTTGAGTAGCTTCACCCAATCGGAGAGGTATTTCCCGTGTGTTTAAGTTTCTTGGCCGTTGTTAGACTGGTGGTGAAAGGGACTCCTTTGATCATCCGCCTTTACCGAAGTTGTTTGTTGGTAATCAAGTGTGCATATTTCGGTTGTTTCTGTATTATAACATGCGTGTAGTGACACACTGGCATTTTAAGGCAAAGGCAAAGGCGCAGTGGAGGTGTATCACTCTAGGTCGATTTATTATAATTAAATGCCAATTATTGGTACACCGTTTGAAAACGTTCTAAGAAAATTTAGTATAAATAGTTTTAAAGGAGCGATTTTCGTGTGTTTCCTGTGGTCGTCTGATTAAAGACGGGCTATTGTAGAGTGGAAGACAGGGGTTTGAAACTACGTAGACGCTGTATTTTCTTTTTTCTCATCTTCGCATTAGTAACATATTCTGGGAGTTTCTTATTAATGTAGCAGAAGTATGTTCTGCAATATTCGATGTTAATTGTACATAAGAGAGTGCACTTTCAGCAATGAGTTCCTTCCATTTCGTGATTTCATTCTGATTAGAAAACGAAAGATGGAATCGCTGCGAGTGAAACGACCAGCAATGACATTTATATTCCTTCTTGTCACAAATATCTGACTGTGTTTTTCGATTATACCGCGGTATCTAGTGGTGTAGTTGACCAGGAACCTAAGAGAACAGCTTAAATTGCTGCACGTAAAACGAGGGGCAATAATTTTTATAGACTTGCTCGCTAATAGTACTTTGCCGTTTATTCGGAATATGTGACGATTTTCGGGTGTGATTAGCGAGAAACCTAAGAGCACAACTTAAACTGCTGCGAATGAAACGAGCAGCAATCATGTTTATACCCATGCTTATCACAAATATTTAGCAGCGATCGAATACTCGATTGTAAATTTGTGTCAAGAGCGAGAGCCGTCACGTGATCCCTTCTACATTTCAGCCGATTGCCAGAAGTACTTACGATATTTTGTTCTCGTTGCATGGGCACCCTCCCGCTGGAATTCGATGAGGTAACATCGTTAGTTAAGCAGGTACTTGGAAACTTAGAGTCATGATCAGGCTCTGAAAGTCTTCTGCGTAACGGAAGTATTTAATTATTTTCCTTCGTAGGTTTGTTTTCAGAATCCGTGATCTATTTAGAGTAGGGAATGGTAGAATTTTCATGATTATTCAGGGGCTTTCTTTGTTCCACTGTAACTTTGAGAAGTGGATGTGCAACCTAACTCGAGGTGCTTAGTTTATAGTGCTTCCATCTCTAACGTGAACTCATGTGTAATTGTGCCTTCGTATGCGTGTAATTCTTTTTCTTGCCCTAGTTCAATATACATTCGCCTACATCTATACCATACTTCACAAGCCACCTAATGGTGAGTGGCGCAGGGTATTTTCGGTACCACTATCTGATCCCTGCAGCCCTGTTCCACACCCGAATAGCACGTGGGAAGAATGATTGTCGGTAAGCTTCTGCATTGGCTCTAATTCCTCGAATTTTCTCCTCGTGGTCAATACTCTAGATGTTCGTAGTGGGAAATAATATGTTGTCCGACTCGTCCTTGAAAATGCTGTCCCGAAATTTCAATAGTAAATCTCTCCGTAATGCACAACGTCTCTATTGTAACGTCTGCCAGGGGAGTTCGTTTAGCATCTCCGTAACGCTCTGTCGCCAGCTAAACGATCCCGTGATGAAACGCGCCGCTCTTCGTTGGATCTTCTCTATCTCCTCCATCTGTCGTATCTGCTAGGGATCCCAGATAGATGAGAAATACTCACGAATCGTGCGAACAAGCGCTTATAAGCCCCTTCTTTCGGGATAAGTTTTTCCTCAAGATTCTTCCGATGAATCTGGTGTTTGCTTTCCGTACTATCTGTTTTATATGGTCATTCCACTTAAGGTCGCTCTGGATAGTTACGACTACATATTTTACGGCAGACGCTGTCTCCAGCTGTTTGTCATCAATAGTGTAGCTGTGCAGTAGTGGATTTTTCTTCCTACGCATGCGCAACATGTTCGAGTTTTCTTTGTATTCTCTATTCGTGCGCATTGTCCAGCTGGTCCCACGTGTTCGTATTTCGTTCAATGAGCCGTCTCTTCCATATTTGCCTATTTCCATTCTCAATCTTTCGTTATATTGAATAATCTGTGTTTAAGCTGGTTTTTCATGTGAAATTAACCTTGAATTTTCTGTGTGTTCTGAACCTTGCTTTGCTTGTGTTATTACAGAGAAGTCTAGTCTTCAGCTTTTCCTGCACATTCTCTCAACGGTATTACTGCATTTCTCTCGATCTTTTTGAGCGTGTGTTTTTTACTTAATTTTTTACTTAATTTACAATAATTCATATGACTGCTACCATTGTTAAATTACTCCTGCTTTCGGTTTTGCGTGTGAATATTTTCGGATCAGTCTTACATTGATGCCTGCTTTATTTATTCTCAGCATAAGGCCAATCAGTGCCAATTTCTTTGACAGAATTGTGAGTATACGTAATGGTCTAATTTCTTATTATCTTTAATCTCTTTTGTTGAATACAGTTGAGAGTGAGCTAGACCTTGCTTCCCTTCCTTGAATTTCGTGTGTGGTTCAACAAATAGAATCCCGTTATGGGATATAACACGATTTTAATTAAATGTTATTTAGTGAGTAAATCAGGCACCATCAGCTGTTAACGTTAGGATGTTATTTTTTGCATGTTAATGCCAGTTTTCATGGAAATAAAATGTTCTAAGCAAAATTTTGCACATCATCTCAACATTCACTTTGTCCCAACGTTCTGTCCTGAGCTTCCTATGCACCATCCGAAGCGTTACTAAAGCGCAAATCATAATAGGGCAAATGTCTTATTTTTTGCTTAGGATATAAGTGATTATTTTAAACGTTGCTGAAGGAAGCAAAGGTTTCAATGACAATGTTGAACAAACTAGAACCGTATTTCCACCAAAATGAATAGTAATAGACTATGAGATGTGAACTGTTATAATTACTGTCCGCCAAAGCCAGTCCACAAATACTAACAAGATGGCTGCCTTTCAGCACACACCAAAAATTACGTCCATCCCCTACAACGTAACAATCGAAAAAGTATCTCAACTCCTCCTTGGAGTATGAAACAAAAGAGAATCCACTATGAACATTACAGAGGTTCTATTCTACATTCCTCTCAATTTAATCTTTGGCGCAACCATTAAAGTATTTTATCTCTCTGCGTCGGAATACCACACGTAATTCTTTCTCAGAGGATGATCAATAGGCCTTCTGTGGGCACTGATACATGCAACAACCCGACACCGTAGCAAATCTCGGTTGCGCCGATGTATCCCTGGGGTATTACGTATCGTCTCGCAGCCTTCTATGATATGGGCGTGGAAACTCTGAACATCTTCTACTGGGCCGACTAATAAAAAAAGTCCAGTGGGTTTAGATCCAGAGAGCGTGGAGGCCAGGCAACTGGTCCATCTCTACCTATCCATCTGTCACTGAATCTGTTGTTCAGAAGCCGACGGACATGAACACTAAAACAAGATGGTGCTCCATTACGCGTGAAGTACATGTTTTGTCGCACAGGTAAAGGCACATTTGCTAACATTCTCTACGAAATTATGATAACTTTGTCCGTCGAGCCTGGGTGAAAGAAGTGAGGCCCTACCAAACAATCACCAACAACGCTGGCATAAACATTGACAGAAAATCTTTGTTGATGACTTGCTTCAACAGTTGCTTGAGGACTGACATCTGCCCACTTAAGACAACTGTGAAAATTTACAATATGATCTCATTGAAACAACACCTCATCCTTGACCAGCACCGTTGGACTAAAATTAATGTTGGCACTTCGTTGACTAAACCATTTGCAGGAAAATCGGCTACAGATAGCACCTGCACACGCTGAAAATGGTATGGTTACAGCCAAGGTTACTAAACAATAGGATACAGCTGGTCCTCGTGTATCACTCGCTAGCCAGTAGTGTGGTCAACATTCAGTGCTGCAGCTACATGTCTGGTACTGACACTAGGGTCGTCATCAATTGCATGAACAATTGCCACCTCTCGTTGCGGTGTCGCGAGGCATCACCCGGTAGAGAGTATCAGGACTACAAGCAGCATGTTCCCTAAGTCGATGGTCAATGGATTCAAACGTTTTGCTGTAGGGGCACCTTTGTCCTGGAAATGTCTTCCGGTACAAAAATTGAGCGCGAGCCCCAATGCCGTCAGCTAATCCATACATCAAATGGGCATCTGCCATCTCTGCCTTCGTGTAAACTGCCGCTCCACCACTCAAGTCTGTGATTAACTCTACGAAGTAAACTGTGTGCTTGCAACGATCATACCAACAGTTGATGTTATCTGTAAACAAGCAATGACGTACGTCGCATGGCAACAGGGACATGTAAAATAAAACACTGGCGGTGCACAAAGTAAGCAGACGTCACCAAGAGTGCACGTCCCCTATGATTCTAACGTTCTTGTGCACTTCCCATGATCAATGAGTTGGAGAAAATTAGTTGTAACATAGAAACAAATCGTTTCCAGACCCATAATCATAAAAAATTCTTCATCTACGTACATTCCTAGAAATGGAAAAAAGAACACATTGACACCGGTGTGTCAGACCCACCATACTTGCTCCGGACACTGCGATAGGGCTGTACAAGCAATGATCACACGCACGGCACAGCGGACACACCAGGAACCGCGGTGTTGGCCGTCGAATGGCGCTAGCTGCGCAGCATTTGTGCACCGCCGCCGTCAGTGTCAGCCTGTTTGCCGTGGCATACGGAGCTCCATCGCAGTCTTTAACATTGGTAGCATGCCGTGACAGCGTGGACGTGAACCGTATGTGCAGTTGACGGACTTTGAGCGAGGGCGTATAGTGGGTATGTGGGAGGCCGGGTGGACGTACCGCCGAATTGCTCAACACGTGGGGCGTGAGGTCTCCACTGTACAACGATGTTGTCGCCAGTGGTCGGTGGAAGGTGCACGTGCCCGTCGACCTGGGACCGGACCGCAGCGACGCACGGATGCACGCCAAGACCGTAGGATCCTTCGCAGTGCCGTAGGGGACCGCACCGCCACTTCCCAGCAAATTAGGGACACTGTTGCTCCTGGGGTATCGGCGAGGACCATTCGCAACCGTCTCCATGAAGCTGGGCTACGGTCCCGCACACCGTTAGGCCGTCTTCCGCTCACGCCCCAACATCGTGCAGCCCGCCTCCAGTGGTGTCGCGACAGGCGTGAATGGAGGGACGAATGGAGACGTCTCGTCTTCAGCGATGAGAGCCGCTTCTGCCTTGGTGCCAATGATGGTCGTATGCGTGTTTGGCGCCGTGCAGGTGAGCGCCACAATCAGGACTGCATACGACCTAGGCACACAGGGCCAACACCCAGCATCATGGTGTGGGGAGCGATCTCCTACACTGGCCGTACACCTCTGGTGATCGTCGAGGGGACACTGAATAGTGCACGGTACATCCAAACCGTCATCGAACCCATCGTTCTACCATTCCTAGACCGGCAAGGGAACTTGCTGTTCCAACAGGACAATGCACGTCCGCATGTATCCCGTGCCACCCAACATGCTCTAGAAAGTGTAAGTCAACTACCCTGGCCAGCAAGATCTCCGGATCTGTCCCCCATTGAGCATGTTTGGGACTGGATGAAGCGTCGTCTCACGCGGTCTGCACGTCCAGCACGAACGCTGGTCCAACTGAAGCGCCAGGTGGAAATGGCATGGCAAGCCGTTCCACAGGACTACATCCAGCATCTCTACGATTGTCTCCATGGGAGAATAGTAGCCTGCATTGCTGCGAAAGGTGGATATACACTGTACTAGTGCCGGCATTGTGCATGCTCTGTTGCCTGTGTCTATGTGCCTGTGGTTCTGTCAGTGTGATTATGTGATGTATCTGACCCCAGGAATGTGTCAATAAAGTATCCCCTTCCTGGGACAATGAATTCACGGTGTTCTTATTTCAATTTCCAGGAGTGTAAAAGTCGAGTGTTTTACAATTTGTACTGAACATTTTTTTTTACACCATGTATATTTGCCTGCAAGACAGTCAACGCTCTAAAGATGTTTAGCTACTCTTTGCATTCTCAGATTTACTATCACTAGGATTTTCCACGTTCTTAACACTAGCAAGAAACATCTGTTAAGGTTTTGTAATGCATACTGGTTTTGGAAATCTGTTTGTGTAAGACGAATAGTTATCCATCACCACAACACAGAATATGATCAAGATATAGTTTATTTCGATGTCAAATAATTAGAACCGTCTGACATATAGAGGATAGTTTATAACCAATTACTGGTCCCGATTACCAAGAATATGTGAGTACTGGGGCAACAGGGATACCAGCAAATATTGCAGGTGGCGTATGTCAGTCGAAAGTATATATTCAGGGGCAAACCTGTTGATCTCTTTCGATTGACATGTACTTAACCCATTGTTCTGCTAATAGGATTAAGTCTGCCTGGGGATAATCCCTGCTTCGGTTGACATGTTATGACCCCTGGGGATAATCCACCCTTTCGATTGTTCACCCACTCGTTCCCCTCCTCCTCCTTTACCCCCATTCCTCAGGCAACTCCCTCATCGATACAAGTATGCTCTTGATATCAATTTGGTTGACTAATTAATTAAATCGACAATTAATTAAATCCATCGACTGGAAAAAAACCAGTCATCACCCTCCAAATCCCATCCTGGGTAGTGGTGGCAAAAGACTCATTTGATCGGTCATTTGGAGGGAATTCGATTGCAGTATATGGAATATTGTTTAAACAATTTAGACAATGTGTGGAATCTATCTTATTTACTTATGGGATTCAAGGTGGTGTACGGAATACAATTTATTTGTTTAGTCAAAGAATTCGTCAGGAAAGCGATTGCAGTGTATGGACTATTGTTTAAACAATTTAGACAATGTGTGGAATACGGTCTATTTAAACAATTTACACGATATAAGTCGGTGTTTGGAATAGAGCATATTTATTTAGCGAAAGAATTTGTCAGGAAATTGAGTGCAGTCTGTGGAATACCACTTATTTGAACAATTTGCAGGATACAAGATGGCGTATGGAATATAGTTTATTTAAAGAATTTATCAGGAAATCGATCGATTTAAACAATTACGGCGCTTTTTTATTCTGATAATGCTTGGAAATGCTGAGTTGACTTAGTTTATATCTGTTGCCAGAGTGTGGGATATTAAGTCTCTTATTATTTATTTTTCTCACTTTTCGAAGCACAGGTGCCTAAACACCGACGGGAAAATCGGAACAGTTACTCGTACACATGAAAAATTCACGGCATATTTCGAAACCCACCGTCACGTTCGGCAGACCGACGAATTACAAGAATCTCAGCGGCAAAGTATTTGATTGAAAAACATACAGCAATCTTATTTCACTGACGGTTAAACCTCGAACTTACGATGATCTTTCTTCATAAAAAACATATTTTCAAACGTTTGAGTATCACTCACAAACATTATGCAAATCAAGTTATAAATTTTCTATCACAAATAGATCATAGCGCTAAATATATCTGAGGTCTTGTCTGCACCAATGTTTGACAGCACAAACACCCTCTTCCACCACAGCGTTCCAGTAAACATAATGTTTAAAAAAAGAAGAAAAGTCCTCCCAATCACAGAAGTTAGCGATCGCGAGGCATACGCCGTTCACCATCTACAGCGTAGCCTCCACCCACACTGGCTGGGAGAGAGACCCCATCCAAATGCATGCATGAGCAATACAATTATTGGAAATGTGATGGGGTATAAATACGAGTAAATAAGCAAGATTCGATACATCATCTAAATTGTTTAAA